>NC_029788.2:118159357-118173849 GCF_000816755.2 Arachis ipaensis
AAGGGAAGTTCTCTGGTGACCAAAGTAGTAGTGGCTAAGGGTGACCAAAGATTGACCCACAAATAAGAAGTTGACATGTGGAATGGTTGATTATAATGAGAATCATTTTAAAAATATATTTTTGTGAATTACATTAAAACAAGGAGGCATAATTTTCACAAATTTTCAAAAAAAAAAATTTGTAGGCCTTCGACAATATAAACAAAAAATGGGAAAAGCTAAATTATAAGAAAAAAACAAGAAAAATATAAATACACCGAAAAAAAAGATAAACAAAAAACTGTGCAGTTAATAAAAATAAGAAACTAAGTAAAAAAAATAAAAAATAAAAAACTACGACATTAATTTAAAGTTTATAAAATTTTTTGTTTATTATTTTTATATTTACGTAATTTTTTATATTTTAATTAAATGAGATTTTACTCAATTTGTTGATTTGGAATTTAATTACGTAAATTTAAAAATAAAAAAATAATATTTTTTTATAAACTTTAAATTAATGTCGTAGTTTTTTATTTTTTATTTTTTTTACTTAGTTTCTCATTTTTATTAACTGCACAATTTTTTGTTTATCTTTTTTTTTCGGTGTATTTATATTTTTCTTGTTTTTTTTTTTATAATTTAACTTTTCCAATTTTTTGTCTATATTGTCAAAGGCCCACAAAATTTTTTTTGAAAATTTGTGAAAATTATGACTCCTTATTTTAATGTAATTCACAAAAACATATATTAAAAATAATACTCATTGTAATCAACAATTCCACATGTTAACTTCTTATTTGTGGATCAATCTTTGATCACCCTTGGCCACTACTACCTTGGTCACCAGAAAACTTCCTTATAAATTAACTGATTAAAAATTATTTATACTTTTCCCGATGGTAATTCTTCAAGAGCCAAATATAACAACATGATCATTTTCACAAGAATCACCTCAGCGCCAAAATTATTCGCTTTCGAAAAGAAGGGTATGCGGTGAACAATGTTGAAACAAGTCAATCCAGCCACAGAATCAGAACAAGAAACATAACTCGGGAAAATTTACAAACAAGTAAAGAAGCTGGTAAGGATAGACGGAGAATAGAATGGACAAACAATAACTATCAATAATTAAATGCAAACAAAATATAAACACTGAAAGTGGATCATAACAAAATAGGATACGAAATATAATTCCATTCAAGGTGATGTCAAAGCTGAAATAAACCGACATAGTTCTAATACAATACAAAGGGAAAGTGACAAACACAACTTCAATCTTTCAAAACTATTGTTCAGTATTTTCCAGATAAACAGACTCAATAACTAAGCGGTTGCACTGGGCGGCAAAAATGCTCTTCCAGGTTGACGATTAGCCAATGGTCCATGGCACCCAAGGAGCTGAAAAAACCAAAAACAAGGAACTTCAAAGTTAAAATCCTACTAAAATAATAAAATAAAATAATCAAGCGAATACAGAATGCAAAATCTGTTCCAAAACATGCTCCCACTCTGTTCATGGGTACTTGGATACTTCTTTTATTGACATCAAAACAAAGTATACCTGTGCATTTACACCATCGGGCATAATCCTATTCTCTGACTTGAATTTCAGATAATCAGCTCGGCTAAACTTGGTGAATCCCCTGTGTAAGGATTAAAACAAGAATAATGAGTTAAACAATGCGGATGAACTATGATATCCGCAAGGAGTCACACAATGATAATATAATAACAAGAAAAACCCCAAGCAGTCAGTTACATTATTCTAAAATAATCTTTTGACGACCAGGGAACTTGAACTTAGCACGACGGAGAGCCTCCTGTGCATGATGGCTGTTGCTGTCCTTGCAGCGAACAGAAAGAAGGACCTGCCCAATGGCCACCCTAGCACATGTGCCCTGTGGCTTTCCAAATGCACCTCTCATTCCAGTTTGAAGCCTATCGGCTCCAGCACATGAAAGCATCTTGTTGATCCTAAGAACATGGAATGGATGAACCCTGACTCTCAAGTGGAAAGCATCCTTTCCGGCAAACTTTGCCATATACTTGTTGCAGGCAATCCTAGCAGCTTCCAGTGCCTCACTTGAGACATTTTCCTTCTCCCAACTAACAAGGTGGACACAGAAAGGGAACTCATCCACACCCTTCTTCTTCATACCCACATCGTAAATCCTGATCTTGGGATCAGGAACACCACGGCAAAACCGTGACTTGGGGTATGGCTTGTTTTTAATTTGTCGATAACACCTAGCAGGTCCTACATCAAATAACATTAACCACTACAGTCAGACTAATGATGAACACCAGTACAAACCCCAAAAAAACAAAGAATTCAATCATTACAAATGATCCACACAACAAACAAACATTCAGATATTGGTTAAAGAACAATAAGCAATAAGAATGAGAAATTGATAGAAAATACTACAAGGTACAAAATATAAAATAGATATCATACAAAACAAAGAAAGGCTTGTCCAGTGATCAGTGATCTTAAAAAATTCTTTGAACGAAGATAAATCCCTCTATGCACGATCCTACTGTTTTCACGATTATATAGGATTGAGAATATATATTCATTGAAATTATCACCAAGCAATCTTAGAATAAACATAAATATTTCATGGAATGACTACCTACCATGGCCAACATAATATTACGACAAACCTTGAGCCAAAAGGTTTTTTCATTTTTGAAAGCATCAAAGAAGTATCTTAGATGCTACGGGTCAATTCAAACCAAAAAAGATTCAACATAAAAAAAATAATTATATGTTTCACCTCATTCAAACATAGATAAAAACAAAACAAACAAAGTTCCAGCCAATCTCTCTAGAGGCACAAGTCAGCTTACACCAATCTCATAGTAACTTCAACAACAAATGAATGAACCACTATGTAAATCCTAGTAGCAGCAACAAAAATCCTCACTTGAACAATACTCCGTTTCCCACAAGCTAGCTAAAGGAGTTTCATTTCTTTCATAAACAAACATGAAACCATCTTGCTTAATTCAAACAACTTGTGTGATTATAAAAACAAAATAAAAACACTGTTTAATTATACAGAACATATAAACCTAGCTAATAAACAAAAACCAAATTAACATATGCAGATCGAATAACGGGAACAATAAGAATCAGAAATTAAGAAATAAAAGATTCTATGAAGATTTTGGTAAAGAGTTTTGGATGCTTACTCCTCCCCATGGCTACGACTTTCTCTTCACTGAACGCGTTAGATTGAAGCTGAAACCCTAAATAGAGAGGCTTTTATAGCGCTCCATTTCTTCACGAAGAAACTAGAAACCCTATGTATGTTTTTTTTTTTTTGGGCTAAGCCCTATGAACGTGTAGATTGGAAGTTTCGCACGAGCATCCTGGGCTTAGAAAAAATCAGACATATTGGAGTTTGACAAAATTAAAATTAAATAGGCCCCTTGACCAAAAAATTAAATAGGCCCGGACAAAAACAATATTGGGCTTATAATAAAAAGATTACTATGTATTAGAGGGTAAAGAGCATTGACATCTAGACCAAAGAAAAAAACATTTGACATAACCCTACCGAAAAAAAAAAATAAACAAGAGACAGTGATTCTACTCTCGTCAACCAACTAATCAGCGACAAACTCTTAAATAAAGTTTAAATCTGTCACGAATTACTTCTTGACTTACCTGGTTGAAAAATAGTAAAATACTATGGAGGAAAAAAACATTGACATGCATCAATCACAGTGCTATGTTTGGATACTTTCTTTCAGATAAATTGCAGAGATAGTAAAAAAGAAAAAAAAACTATGTTTTATTGTGAAAACTAGTATCTATATACCCGTGCGATACACCAAATAATTAAACGAAATAGTTATATTAGTTCCTAAACTTTTTTTTAAGCGGAGCTAATTTGTCTCTCAATTTAAAAAATTCAGAGATTGACAACGAATAAATAATGATGAAGAACTAAAAGACTAACAACTAATAAGTAGTGATCAAGAACTAAAATAACTATTTAAAAAAAATAAAACTAATTTAAAATTTTACTTCTTTTATGTCCCAAAGACAATAATTATCTCTGTTTTTTACATCTCTATCTCTTTTTTTCTATATTTCTGTTTCAGAAACAAAATTTTAATTTTAATACATCCAATAAGAGGATATTGAAGTTGCATAAAACGGCATATGGAATCTACATAAATGAGAAAGCTAAATATGTCTTTTTTTTTCATTTTAATTATTGTTATTATATTTTGGGTTTGCTCTTATTATGCATTGTATCTTTTTAGGCACCCTCTTAATTATTGAACCGGAAATATTCATAGCAATCAGTTTTTTATTATGTTTGATTATTATTTTAATTTAAGGATTAATAAATTTTTACTTGTTCATCATACCGATTTCGTCACTTTAATGGAAGTGACAATATTTATTCTATCAAAATAATTAGGATCAGGCTGCAAAATACATCTGTGTTTTACAACTTTTAATACAGACCCAAAAGGCCCACAAGTTTATCAACAAATATTTTTTTCACCAGATCCACTATACAAGTAAACCTGTCCCTCTTTCTCAAAAGCCATAACAACCCAAACAGCCTCATTCACATTCCACATTCCAATTTTCTCTTCAATAGTTCAATTTCATCATCATAATAATAATCGAATTTCTAGTTTCAATTCCTTTGCCTAAATCAATTACAGAAGAAAATGTGTGTGAATTCAACAAATGACGTCACATGTATCATGGTTTATTCTCCAACCACCTAAGAATTTTCTATCTGCCTATATCAAAATTTCCTTCTTTTTTAACCATGCTATATATGCTTTATTGAATAAACTTCCAAAATTGTGCTGAGACATTTGAACATATGGAGAAGAAAATGATAGCTTCTCAAACATAGTAGTAAGTAGCTCTAAGACACATTTCAAGTTGCATAGAGTCCATATATAACAATGGAGAAGAAAATGATAGCTTCTCTCTACAATTTCTTCATGCTACCATGGTTGTGATGTTGCTCTTCTGCATGGCAAAGGTAAGAGTATAGTACTATAGTAGTTGTGCTCTATAACATTGATGAGCTGAGGAATTTAAATAAATAATCTTTAATTTGCCCTTTTATTTATTTATTTTAATTTGATTTGCATGCATCAGGTGTCATGTGCTGATCGTGAAGCCAAGATCCATGACCATGTCACTGGCTCTGAGGTTTGTATGTCATGTCATTCATCCCATTGCATGTTTAATTTGTGTTGTAATAAGTTGTAATTTGTGTTGTAACAAATAATGGTTTAATATTCCAGGTAGTAAAAGGAGCCGCTAGAAGGCTTTTACCATTTGTGGGTATGATATATATGAAAAAGTATAGGTAACCAACAACATTTTTAAATAATGTGTAAACAATGTGAATTAATAGGGTTAAAAGAATAAATTTAATTAGTAGTATTAAATTAGGGTGTAGTGTATTTTTTGGATCCCGTTAGGAAGACAATGGACTATTTATACAATGTGTACAATGGGCTATTGAGTTACAAAATGAACATCCCCATACTATCTAAAATAACCATAAATTAAACTGATTTGGGGTTCACTAAGGATCAAACTCTTGACCACCATGTCATGATACCACTCATCCCAAAAGCTTTAGCTGATGGAAAAATGTAACACTAATGATTATATCTCTAATACCCCCTAACCCTCTATTGTACACATTGTATAAATATTCTAGTGGCTCCTCATACTTTTCCATATTTTTATTTGATTGGTGGTTGTTCATATTGTTCAAAATAGTCATTATTTACCTAACATTCTCCGATATATATTCTTGGAAAAGTATAGGAGAACAATAATTCTAGTGAACAATATGAATAATGGGGTTACAAATGTAAATTACTCATAAATTTAACTAATGATATAATTAATTTAATTATACTAATAACCATTTTTCAAAATTTAAAAGGATAAGTCAAAATGGATTTAATTATACTAATAACCATTTAATTATACCAACTTGGGAACTAGCACACGTTTCTTATCCTTTCCATATCCCCTATCTCTTGGTTCCCAGCCCACCCACGCAGCCCTCCCTCCCTGTTCCAACGTCCGGCAGCCCCCAAGTGGAGAAAAAAAAAATTTTCACTACACCCGTCAACCCGTGCACCGTGCAGCCCGGCGTAGGTCACCGTGATCACGCCCTGTGCAGCTCCTGCAGCCCAAGGCCTCCACCATTGCAATCCTTGCAGCCCAAGGTCTTCACCTATCACAACCATTTTAATAGAGCACAATTCCGTTGAACCGAGTTGTCTCGTGCCAGTTTCTTTTACCGGTGATTCGTTCGACGGAGAAAGTGAATAGTTGGACAAGGTAAACAATGTATCTTGTTTCTTTTAGACGTATGTTTATTTTCATATAAATTAGATAGTTATTAAAAGCTCAACATTCTTAATCCATTATGATATTTTGTTACAAACGGAACAATTTGGATGGTGTTCTTGTTCATTCATGTGGTTATTAGTTAAAGTGTAATATATAAGTGGATGATCGGGTGAAAGGATTAGTTTGAATTTTTTCTACCTAAAAAGAGAAAAAAAATTACATTTTTAGAATGGTGAAATGTTATAATACAATGTACTAGTTAGTTGTTACTACTTACTAGTTACAGATTGGGTTCTTACTAAGTTTTTATAACTAGTTTCAATGAATCATGTGAAAAGTTCTAAAGAAGATGAAGTTAGAAATTTATTTACTGGATATGATGAAGTGTTACAATACCTCTTTAATAGGTCACCCTGACATGTTTTGAATATATGTATAGTGTTAAATATGAAAATTTTGCACATGGTTGCGACTAAAATTGTTACAATCCCCATCTGTATGCTATCAAACCATGCATGCACAGTGCACTAACAAGTTTGGATAAATATGGAAGAAAATTATAGGAGCTAATAACGAGACTGTTTACATGGTAGTAGAAGACTCTATTTTAGTTTGTGTAGTGATACCTGATATGTGGTGGATTTATGCATTCTGTATATAAATAATAGTTAACACAATACTAACTCATTAGGTGCCACTTTAGATTAATTCATGCATATTAATAAATTTTAATATCATATTTTTGGATATAGTATTAATAAATTCTATTTAGTTGATATTTTATTATAGTATCTACTTACGTTGTGTATGTTTGATTGTAGGCCATAGAATGTACGGAAATTACTGGGTTGGTTACGTCGATAGTGGGTTGGTTTTGATTGAGCTTGTTTGTTTCAGGATAATCGTGTAGAATCTGCTGCAAATCAAGCTTCGGAGGCTTCCGCTCAGCAGATTGCTAAGCAAGGACTTGGTAGATTCATGTCGCTCTTAAACTCCTTTGACAATACCTAGATTGTTTACGATATTGCATCCATTATGTTATATTAGAGATCCCTTTTATTAGGTCATACAACTCAATATGTATGTTTTATGGTCATTTTCTTTGTTTAGGTTTTCTATGATAAGAAAATTATGAAATTGGTATTTTCATGGCATTATCTTGATGCTACTCAAGTATCTGGCCTGTTTATACTTTTCTGGATGTCGATTGACTGGTTGTAGAATACTGTCTGCATAAATACATGTCGTATAATCTGTATTTTAACCATTTAATAAATTTGGGATGTTGTGTGCTTTTAACTTCGAGTGGCATGTCTAGGATGTTCGCTTTACTATGGTTATTGATTGTTATTTTTTTGGTGTTTGGATGGTTACTTCTTATCGGATTAGCTATTTTTTTTATTATTTAAATGTCATATAGTATGGATGTTCGATTCCTTAGGCTTGTGCATGGTTATTTTTTTTATATACGAGTGTCTTAGTAACTAAGATAAATAAAGCGGATGTTCGGTTTAGTAGGTTTGCATATGGTTATTTCTATTTGTTTCTGGATGGTTATTTAGTGTGTATCACAAATGGAATGTTATTATTCACGAGTTATGATGTGGATGTTCACCTCAATATATTACTGGATGGTTACTTTTAATGTTGATTACGAATGGCTAGTGATTAGTTACAGGATTTATAATGTGGATGTTCGCGTTATTAGGTGAGTGGATGGTTACTTTTAGTGTGGATACAAAATTGCATGTTATTACTTACAATAGTTATAATATGGATGTTCACTGGCTTAGGTTCGTGGATGGTTATTTCTAATTGTGCCAGTATGATTTTTGCCTGTGGATTGCGAATTGTTTTTTTTAGTGTGTATTACGAATGGTGTCTTAGTGGTATATCGCGGATGGTCGGCTTAGTAAGATAGAGTATGGTTATATCTATAGGTTTCGGGTGTTTATTTATAAAACTTAAGAGTTGTCTGTTATTAGGTTTTGGAATGAAAAAAAAATTTTAACTTTGTCAACCAACTTGCAAATACTTGGAAAAAATTTTTAACCATGGGTTAATGAATAAAATGAGAATTACAATGTAGTGAGAGTACATAGGCAGTAAGAGTACAAAGGCATAACACCCACAGTGGTGTGCAGTAAGAGTACATAGACAGTTTTAAAAAAATTCAAGTTACAAAAGGTCCTTGCAAGTAGCTGCTTTAAAAAATTGAATTTTTATGTACCTAAATCACCAAAACAAGTCTTAAGCTTTCGCAACATCAGCAAGTATTACCTAAATGATGTAGATCATGTCACATTTTTTCAATCCATCATTTCATACAAAATTGAACACCTGTTATTTATAGAAATTAACGTCTATCATATGAACCAGAAACAGACAAAGAAAATAACACTAAAATTTCAAGCCAGGCTCCAACAAATTTCAAACATCTTTGTCTTAATCCAAGGAACCATGAACCATTTGATATTACTATTCATGCTATAATTTTAAAAAAAATAAGCATATCAAAATCAACAGCATAACACCCCACAGTCGATTGGAGTAAGAGTACATAGCCAGTTTAAAAAAAATTAAATATTAAACAAGATCCTTGTAAGCATAGCAATTAAAAATTGAAGTTCTAATTACGTAAGTCACCAAAACAAGTCCTAATATTGATTTGGATGGTTATCAAATATGCTGATCAACATGTAAATATAGTCTTTGCACGGTTAGATTCAACACCAAAAGTACTTTTACTTATATCTATTCCAATCAAATGGATCAAAATGCAAGTGGACATTTGAGGATGAAGTAAAATACACTTTTAGCTGATACTAGAAAAAAATAAATTTATCCCAAATTATACTTACAATTTTTATGTAAAATAAACCAACAGGATTCCAATTCAAGCCTATCTCTTCTTTATCAAATATTCATAATCAGAGTATTTAACCGTTTCTAAATTTTGACAGCCTCTTATGTTAGGTTTTGGAATGAAAAAAAAAATTAACTTTGTCAACCAACTTGCAAACACTTGGGAAAAATTTTTACCCCTGGGTTAATGAATAAAATAAGAATTACAATGTAGTGAGAGTACATAGGCAATAAGAGTACAAAGGCATAACACCCACAGTCGTGTGCAGTAAGAGTACATAGGCAGTTTTAAAAAAATTCAAGTTACAAAAGTCCTTGCAAACGTAGCTGCTTTAAAAAATTGAACTTCTAAGTACCCAAATCACCAAAACAAGTCCTAATATTGACCAGCTTTAGCAACATCAGCAAGTACTACCTAAATGATGTAGATCATGTCACATTTTCTCAATCCATCATTTCTTACAAAATTGAACACCTGTTATTTATAGAAATTAACGTCCATCGTATGAACCAGAAACAGACAAAGAAAACACTAAAATTTCAAGCCAGGCTCCAACAAATTTCAAACATCTTTGCCTTAATCCAAGGAACCATGAACCATTTGATATTACTATTCATGCTATAATTTAAAAAAAAATAAACATATCAAAATCAACAGCATAACACCCCCACAGTCGATTGGAGTGAGAGTGCATAATCAGTTTAAAAAAAATTAAATGTTAAACAAGATCCTTGTAAACATAGTAATTAAAAATTGAAGTTCTAATTACGTAAGTCACCAAAATATGTCCTAATATTGATTGGGATGGTTATCAAATATGCTGATCAACATGTAAATATAGTCTTTGCACAGTTAGATTTAACGCCAAAAGTACTTTTACTTATATCCATTCCAATCAAATGGATCAAAATGCAAGTGGACATTTGAGGATGAAGTAAAATACACTTTTAGCTAATACTAGAAAAAAGTAAATTTATCCCAAATTATATTTACAATTTTTATGTAAAATAAACCAACAGGATTCCAATTCAAGCCTATCTCTTCTTTATCAAATATTCATAATCAGAGTATTTAATAGTTTCTAAATTTTGACATCCTCTTAGGTTAAGTTTTGGAATGAAAAAAAAAAATTTAAACATCATCAACCAAGTTACAATCACCTGGAAAAAATTTTCAACCATACGTTAATGAATAAATTGACCATCCTATCTATATTCATTAAACAACTCACAAAGCAACATATTCATAGCACGTGCCTCATATGAATTGCTGACTTACTAATAACCGAAGGCAAAACAAAACCAAATACAGTAACTCGTTAAAATACAAGACGCGAAAATCCGGATGCTCATAAACATGTACGTATCATTATTCCTTCCCACTACATTTTGTTCACAAACAAAAGGATAAGTCAAACAGACCCAAGAATTTTCGAAAGCAACAAAACCCTTCCAAGCAGCCAGAACATAAAAGTTACTGTAAACATCTAAACATTCAATATACGGTTATCGGTTCTCTGACCTTCAATCTGGGAAGAGAAACACACCCCACGACTTCTCTTGTTGCACCCGTTAATGACTCCAACCAAGGCGAACATGCAACGGCTACAACCTAGGGAGACTGCGGTTAAAGGCCAACGCCGGAGGTTTCTGGGCGATTTCCACTCGAGGGGGCCAGGGATTCTCCTCTGCTGCTGGTGGTCTTCGCAATGGAGGCGCTGGTGGATGCTCGGTACGGCGATTGGTAGGATGAACTACGGGTAGTAGCAAAAAAGGAGCGGCTAATGGGGAAGGTCCTCCTTCGTCAATGCCGTTCGAAACAGCGGGGAAGGAAGATTAATGTTTCCTTTCCTGAAGGGTGTTCGAAAATTAAGGAAGGGGAAAGGTTTTGACTGTTGGGTCAAAGAAAAGGGGAGTGGATGGGATGATTACAATGATATTAATTAAGATAATTAAAATTAGGATTTAAGAAATGGAGTGTTTATCAGTATACTTATGTTATTAATCTAATTGGGCTAACTATTAAGGCCCGTTGTTCATATTGTTTCCAAAATTATTGTCCCCCTAGCATCTCCCTATATTCTTTTCTACATATCAGCTTTCTTTAATTTAACCAATATACACCAACTTATTAATCCACCAAAATCTTACAAAAAATATTGCAGCATGAAGGCTTTGAATAACATAACTAGCTCACTGGTATGTTATTATTGAAAATTCTCATCAAATCATGGCTACGAGTGTTAACCTTTTTTTTTTTTTTGTCTTACACACACATACTCACTTACACACATTACAATTATAAATAACAACTCAGTTGCTGCCGAGTATTAAACTTAGGTATGGCAATTTAAGAGATGAAGACTACTTTACCACTCTTACACATACTTCAGTCACAATTTCTTGCTTCAATTTGCATTTATGGAGTAATTTTTTTTTTACTTTATAAAAGCCATATGAACTAATATAAAGGAAGGGGAGGAGACACTACAAAAAATGGGTTGAATACCATTAGATTTATTGACAAATTTAACATCACACATCAACCTCGGCAAACTTCACCTAAGAAATCAGAAGCCATTTATGACCGAAGAATAGAAACCATTTATTTTCTCCAATCCTAATGTTTCAATGAACACAAATTAAAGAAGATTTCTCTGTAACCTTTATCCAACAAGCTAAGATATATTGTTTCTTCTATCTTCTACCATTTGAAAGAGTATAACATTATTTATGAAAACGGTTCTGCTAGAGAATCAATTAGGAGTGAAATCAATTCTAATTAATTAGTTAAAAGATAATTACATATATACTTGTTAAAGATAAATTAAAAAATAGTTTTTTAAAATTAGTTAAAACAAATATTTTGAAACATAAAAAAATTAAAAAATAATCAAAATATTCTGATACTATATATGAAGTATGGACGGATGAGTATATGATCAAGTATAGCAAAGGGTGGTTGTGTGTGAATTGAATTCCTTGAATATTACGCTTACAGGTCTGAAAGAGAAACATAAACTAATATATATGGAAAAAAAACAAAAACTAAATAAATAAAAGTATGTAAAGCGTTTAGGGATAAGGCAAATGACTTGATTAACTCCAATGCATTTTAATTTGTCTTGAATATCCTAAATAAAAAAAATGCAACGTCAAAATTTCAAACGAAATTTTTATATAAATCGAATTGAGTGAGTTCGATTTATTAAAACACGTACTAAATCGAATCAAATTGATTCGAATTATATGTAAATTAAATTTAATTCATTCAATTTACGTTCATTCATAAATTGAATCTATTAAATTCGATTTAAGTTCATATTTAAATCGAATTGATTTGATTCGATTTTCATTAAACTTTGCCTATTACCTAAATCGAATCATTTAAATTCGATTTACTATTTGTTTTGCTAAATTATTTAAATTTATTCAATTCAATTTATATAAAAAGATAATTTGAGATTTTAACGTTGCAATTTTTTATTTGGAACATTCAACACATTTTTAAATGCACTTAGTTTAAAGTCATTTGCCCTTTAGAGATATATCCGGCTTCAATGTAACTTTTCACTTCTGAAATTGCTTCTATCTATAGCTTAGCGTCACAGTAGTAGGATTTTGGGGTGGGGCTATTTAATTTAGGGTGGTAGAAGAACCGGACTTACACACATTAAATTCATGAAAAACAACAAATGAAACAAGACACAAGTATTAAATCAGGGTCCAATTTTTGTATAGTGCACTCATCCATCAAGATGTAGCATCTCCCTGTCCCAACAAGGAAATTTCCAAATAATACTTTTAATATGATAAAAAAAATATATATGTGGAAGAATTGTATAGTTTTGTTTTTGGGTTGGGTCAGTTTTATCATTTCCCAAAACAACAATAATTATCAAATTATGTCCATGTTTATGTCACAGCCCATCTTAATCTTATTATCATTGCTAATATAAAATGCTAATTGCCTAATGTTATTTTATGTACGATATTTATGTATACCTTTGATTATTTTAATAAATAAAATAAAATATCTCATTGATTGCTTACTTTTTAAATTATATATATATTATTTTTAATTTATTTATCTTTTTATGTTTAATTAGTCTACAATAATATTAGCTCAAAGTCACTTAATTAAAATTTGTTTCAAAATTTTATTTTTAAATTGGTGAACCAAGAGCACTACTACTTTATGTAGATTTTTGCACCAATAACTTAATTCGGCGATGATGAAACTACTAAGAAAAGCAATTATTTTTCAATAAATTTAAAAAAATAGAAGAGACATTATTTATTTTTAAATAAACCAAGTATCAATTAATCTATTTAACAAGTGTCTACTAATAGACATAACTAGTAGAAGAACAAATTAAAGATATGGAATATATTTGCACGTTATCATCATGTGTGCAATATGTAGAAGCTCACATTTGATCGCTAAAACCGTTTTTCAAAGTGACCATCCTTCTAAGTTTTTCGAAGTGATCATAAATGAGTTTTGTAAAAGCTTTTATAAAATATTTAGGGAGAATGGCCAATTTTTTTTTTTTTTTGTAAAAATTCAAATATACCTTTAGATTATTTTTTTATTTATTTATCTCCTGTAGACATAATTATGTATATAAATTATTCTAAAATGCATAATATAAGATTGAGAATTAAGAAATTTACCCCATAAATGCATGGATCAACCTTTCATAAAAATCAAAGCCTTTCTTCATTATATATATAATAACTTTCCGTCATTTTAGCATATTCATGGGATGATTCTTTAGAATTTCCCCATGCATGCATGGACCATAATATATTCTAAAAGTTTGAACTCTAACCCTATTCTATTGAGTTGAACTGGGATATGATAATATTCTTTCAACAAAGATTTATTTTTCTATTATAGAAACTCAAATTAAACCCAAAATATTTATCACATTAACCCACCAAAATATCATACTAGTTTATCATATCCTTTTTTAGATGAATATGGGAACCTCGACCTGGCTGTTATAATTATCCACATTTATTTGACATGATGTGCGTGCGGACATGCATGATGAGCATAATAAACAAGTCTATATATTATAGACATAGCTCAACAACACTAACTTATCCAGAAAAATTTAGGAGTGAGGATAAAAATATCTAACTAACTAATTTGTCATTTTAAACTTAAAATATCTTAATTAAATTTTAAATAACTTGTCATTCTAATTAACTTTATTTTTATTTATTTTTATATATATTCAATAAAAAAAAAGAGTAAATTAATTGACAT
>NC_029788.2:118173856-118174185 GCF_000816755.2 Arachis ipaensis
ATTTAAGTGGGGGCAAGTGCCCCCCTCCTATATATACCCTGTGTCCGTCCCTGAGTCAACAAGATGTGAATTGGGGTGTGGAAATCCGAAATGGTGAAATTCTAAATCAGGTACCTGTTATTTAAAAGGTTAGGTTTGACTTATATGGAAGTAATGGAACACAACAATGCATCTCAACTATTTCAAAGTACGATAGAAAGCCATAAAATTAAAGTAGACAAAGACTTTGGGTTTAGAGTGAAAAGGACATAATAAGGTGACCTCAATCAGGTTTGGCTAGAAAATAAATTTTTTTAACCAACAATTAAATAATAAATAATAAAATTAAA
>NC_029788.2:118174439-118176187 GCF_000816755.2 Arachis ipaensis
TTTTTATCCAAAAATTATTGTATAAAAATTAAAGAAAGATTAATTATTATAAACATGATATATAATAAAATACAATAATATTTTTTTATTTATGTAATTTATCTAACAACATAAGACTTTGTTGTTCTGTTGTATAAATTTTTGGTAAACTTTTTCTTGTGAGTTTATAGGAGAATCTAGATTTTCGTTTAACCTATGCAACTCTCAGAACAATTCTTCTTCTTCTCTCCTTGCCTCTTCAACTTTGAAGAAGAGTACTTGACATGAATATGATAATGCATGTTCCGTTTACTTTTTGGGCTTAATTTGCTTTGTCCAAGTGTGTTTGTTGGATTTAGCCATGCTTTTGATAATTATGGAAGAAAGCTATTTTGGGTAATGCAATAGGGCTCTGAATATGGTGTCAACTCTTTTGCAAAGATGAGTTGAACAATGCATAATTTTGCTAAATTTCCATTTACAATTCAAATAATGGTCTGATATTTTTCTTTTTCTCTGTCGTTATTTCCAAAACAATAATATGCATTATTTCAATCCAATATTAGCATATCAAAGCATTTATTTGTACCAGCTGTGTTTTTGAACTTTTTTGTAAAATTTTATGCCTAATGTTATTTTATGTACGATATTTATGTATACCTTTGATTATTCTAATAAATAATTTAAAATATCTCATTGATTGCTTACTCTTGTTTTATTTATTTCTCCTATTATTTTACTTTTTATTACAATTTTTCATAAAAAGAAAAATTAGAGGACCAACTATATAACAAGTCAACTAAGTTAATTTTTTAATTTTTTATTTTAAAATTCATATAAATTTGCTGATTGTACAGGATTTGAATATCAGTTTGACATACTTGCATGCATATGATCTATTCAATATATAGATCTCTCCTACTTATATTCCTAACATATATGTATAGTTCGGTGACAGTGAACAGTGATGAGTTTATTGGTCATAAACTTCAAGAACTTGAGTGTACATAACTTGATTAATTATTAACGTAGTTTTCAAGGATCTGTAATTCATTTATTCTTTTTGTCGCCACTCTTAAAAGATCTATCACAAGTTCACCAAGTTATTAATCTTCATGTATATGTATACATATATAGATGTCTAATAATGTGCATTTAGCTATCACAAAACCAACTAGTTTTTTCTTGTTAATTAATGGGCAAAAGTTGTCTTGAAAATTAGAATTCCTCCGGTATGAGTGGTCCAAACTATTATTGTTGTCGCCATTTTGGATTCAGAAAGTCGAAAGCTTTAAGAAAAAGAAAGAAAAAGAGTCAGCTAGGCACGAAGGTGAGAAAGAAAAGAAGGAAGGAAACATAGTTTGTAGAAAAAGATGTGTGGGTCACAGAAAGAGAGAGAGTGAAGGGAATGGGAATGGCAGCTTCTGCTTTTCAAAGTTTTACTCTTTTTGAACAATTTTAGTGGAATGGCTGTTGTTAGGTCATGGGGGTGTTGGCTTTGTTTCGGCTATAAATCAAATTACGGAGGAAAATGTATGTGAATTCATATACTCTCATTCCATTCTCTCATCTCTTCATCCTTCACATTCTCCATCTCTCTCTTTCTCAATTCCTCGTGAACAGAAACTACACTTTTATTATTCTCATGAATGATCTTGTTTTTTCTCGAGCAAAGCAAAAAGCAATGGGAGCTGAAGACTAGAGTAATAACAAAGAAAGAAAAGGGTGATAAAACAAAGTAGATGTCATCATCAATGAAATACATAAAA
>NC_029788.2:118176209-118190336 GCF_000816755.2 Arachis ipaensis
AGTTTCGTACAATGAGTATCATTAACCATTTTTAGTTTTATTACTACACTAGAAAATTAACTATTTGCACAAATACTGGCTCCTATTAAATATTAGTATTTGCGTGGAGATGATAAATTGAAGAATGGTGGGGTAGAGTGCAAGGTTGGTCTTTGATGTCGATTTCGAAAGTTGAAGAGCTTTTCTAGACAAGCTAAGCATTTTCATTTCCCATTAAATCAAACTAATAATATTAATTATTAAAAAAAATACAACCCAAGTGAAGAAGAATCACTCCTTCCCATACCATCTTTATATACTCTCACTCCATTCTCTCATCTCTTCATCTCTCTCTCTGAATTCCTCGTGTTCAGGTCTGTGTTCTTCTATCTCAGTCTCCTTTTGTCTTTGCTTTCATGTTTGCTACTTTTTCTTGTGTCATTCAAAGGGTGATTTGGTGCAAAGTTTTTATTTTTCTTGCTTTTTGGTATGTGCTTATCACTTTTGTTTTGCATGGATGCTTCAGATTTCATTTCTAGGGTTGATTGATGTAATAGTCATTGTGAAAATGTGTACTTGAGTGGTCTAACTCTAACCGCATGTTACTTGCTTTTTAAGTGCTTATTCATCTCCTGAATTTTCATGTATTAGTCTGATCTAATGATCTGCATGTGCTTAAGTGCTTTTGCTAACTTTGCCAATCCTCTCTTGATTAATTTTTGTAAGATCTGTTCATCCAATTTTGCTTGTCTCTTTAGAGATAAGTAGATTGTAAACAAGTGTTCAATAATCACAGCATGAAGGGGAAGGGCGCTTTTATTGCATTGTTACTTTTGGCTTGCATGGCCTTCCTGCTCTCTTCAGCTACGCAGCAATCAAAGGTAAGATAGAGTACTCAGCTCCTTCAATATGGTTTACAAATAATGGTTTAATATTTCAGGTAGTGAAAGGAGCCACAGCCACTAGAAGGCTTTTAAGGGAGCAAGAGCTGGTTTTGGAGGAAGAGGAGGAGGAGGAGTTCCAAGTTAACGTGGTCCTAGTGCTGTTAATAATGAAATTAATCAAGGCTTGCATAAACTCCTTCCTCTACTTTATTGTGTGTGTTAATTATTACTATAGCTAGTAGTAATAAACATATCATCGCCTCTTAGTTTTCACTTTGTAATGGTGTTTGTCAAATAAACATGTATATATCTACTCCTTCTCTTTTTTCGTATGACTTAATGTCCATGTCCATGTTTTAGTCTTCTTTGCAAGTCTTGGACTTTAATGTCAAAAAAGCTAAGGCTGAGATAAATCAAAGGTTAGAGGTAAACAAGATTTCTGTAATCTTTATCCAACAAGCTAAGATGTATAGTTTTTTCTTGTACCATTTGGAGGACTATAACATCGTTTATGGAAAATGTAATAAAAAGTAAAATGATAGGAGAAATAAATAAAACAATGCAAGAGTAAGCAATCAATTGTTATAAAATAAGGGAGACATTTGGCTGCTGGCCAAAAGCTAATTGCATAGGAGAGAACTGATGGTAACTCGTTGGGCTCAAATGAATAAGTGTTGCGGCATGTAAAATAGCATGCCCCCAAACCGAGGTTGGGAGATTTGTTCTCATAAGCAAGGGTCTAGCAATTAATTGGAGGCGTCTAATAAGCGATTCTGCTAACCCATTTTGCGTGTGAACATAAGCTATTGGATGTTCAACACTTATTCCATTAGCCATACAATAAGCATCAAAAGTTTGGGAAGTAAATTCACCAGCATTATCAAGACGAATTGCTTTAATTGGATTTTCTGGAAATTGTACTTTTAATCGAATAATTTGAGCCAATAACCTCGCAAACGCCAGGTTGCGAGATTAAATACTTAAATACTTAACAAACACATATATTAAACTATTCCATCATTAATCAAATGGCCAATATTTCCTTCAAGATCCTCAAAGAAATTAGATACATCATAATGAGTGGTGGAATTTTCATCATTTGAAACAAAATTTGTTTCCTTTTTTTTTTGTCAGCCTTTTTCAATGATGCTTGAAAAAGATCAACTAGGTGCCTTGGGGTACGACAGGTACGTG
Source organism: Arachis ipaensis (assembly GCF_000816755.2). Lineage (NCBI taxonomy): Eukaryota > Viridiplantae > Streptophyta > Magnoliopsida > Fabales > Fabaceae > Arachis > Arachis ipaensis. The sequence goes on from NC_029788.2 coordinate 118,178,267, forward strand.
ACCAATGGCCCTTTCCACCACAACGGAAGCATTTATCCTTAATTGATTTACTTTGCCCATTGTTTCTTTCTTTATCCCACTTCTGGTGAGATCTTTTCTTATGAACATAATTTCTTTTTCTTCCATAAATTTTTTTGTTACCAAAATCTTGCCATTTACCTCTTCTGGGGTTATAATTTGCCGCATTTACTTCAGAAAATGGGGCGGCGCCAGCTGGGCGCGCTTCATAATTTCTTAAGAGCAACTCATTGTTGCGTTCAGCAACAAGAAAGCAAGAGCTCAAAAATTTTTAAATTCTTTTTCTCGATACTGCTGCTGCAGGAGCACATTCGAGGCATGGAAGGTCAAGAAATTTTTTTTTCTAATATATCGGGCATGAGGAAGTATCACCGTCTTTTCATGATTATACCTTTTTTCAGGGTCTTTCCACAGATCTGCAGGATCTTTTAATGTGGGATATTCATTTTTCAATCATACTTCAAGATGATGACGAAGGAAAATCATGAATTTGGCTTTATCCTTCTGGGATGTATTATTTTCAGCCTTAATGGTATCTTCAAGATCCATTGAATCAAGATGGATTTCAGCATCTAATATTCATGATAAATAATTGTTTCCAGATATATTAAGAGCATTAAATTCAAGATGAAAGAGATTCGACATAATGAAAATTTGTTACCTGGAGTCTTCCTAAAATTTCTTAGAGCTTCGTGCTGATAACGTGTTATAAAATAACTAAATAAGGAAGATAAAATAAAGAAATATAAATGAAAGACTCTAGTATTAATATTCACTATTATTAATATCATCCTACCATAATAACTATGATTTATATATTAATACTATATTTATAATATGAAGAGAAAGAAAAGTTTCGTAGAGAGAGAAAAAATGCTTTTATTGATATGTAAATGGCTTCTGATCAAGCCTTCTATTTATACTTGTGAAAGTCTAACTTTCTTCAACATTATTAATTATAATCTATCTTGAGAATGTTAACTTCTCATAGGAATGGGCATCCCAATATAGTTTTTTTTTTTTTGGGTCTTGGACTAACCTCTTCAACCCTATCCAAACCCAAATATAGTTCATTTTTAAATTACAGTCTACAGCTAATAATTTCTTTTTTTGGTAATAACTACAGCTAATAATTTGGACGAAACCGTACTTAGTCCATTTTGTAGTTGGGCTTAAGCTGATACCTCTAAATAAATAATAGGCCCAGAAAATAGGACTATTAATAAAAGATCATTGGTTCATAACCAAAAAACAAAGGTGATTCGATGACCCCCAAAAATAAATAAATAAATATGAATATAAATGGTTAGAATTAAAATTGCCCATTATTAATTGGAAAAAAAAATAGTAAATTCAATGTATTTATTACAACAGAAAACTACTAACAAAAAAAAAATCAATGAAATTGAATGAAAATCCTGAGTATACTTAAAGTTGGAAAAAGATAAAATAAAAATTAAATTATCATTAAATTTGTAATTTTTATCACTACAAAACTAATAACTTCATAATTCCTTCTTTAATATAATAAGTAACCGTTTTGCATTCAAAATCCAACAAAATTAACAAATAGCCAAAAAATCATTCCAATAAATATTAGCGAACTTTGTTTCCTTGACCCCTAAAATGATCATTTATGTAATAATCAATGATAACCAAATGAATTTACGTGATGTGCAAGTTAGTTATTAATGTCTAACTCTAACCCTCTCTATATATATGCTCCTTCAAATCTCACTATATGCATCAACTCTTCACTTCTCAAAATAAAAACTACAAAAGAAGAGACACATAATATAGAGGTGCAAAAAAGGTTAAAGAAACAATTAAAAAAAATGAAGAGTTTTTGCTCAAAGGCACCCTTAATTTTCCTCATCACTTTTATAATTATCACAAATTGCTTGTTCTCCGAAGCACAAAAATGTCGCCCAAGCGGCCGAATCATAGGGAAGAAACCTCCTCCAGGACAGTGCAACCAAGAAGATGATTCGGATTGTTGCTTGCAAGGCAAGGTATACACAACCTATGAATGTTCGCCACAAGTGACCGGGCAAACAAAGGCCTACCTCACACTTAACAGCTTCCAGAAAGGTGGAGACGGAGGCGGCCCTTCAGAGTGTGACAACAAGTACCACCCGGACGACACTCCGGTAGTAGCCCTGTCAACAGGATGGTTCAACAACAAGAGCAGGTGTCTAAACAACATCAGGATCAGCGCGAATGGGAGGAGCGTGGTGGCGATGGTGGTGGATGAGTGTGACTCAAGAAAGGGGTGTGATGAGGACCATGATTACCAACCTCCTTGTAAGAACAACATTGTTGATGCCTCTAAGGCTGTTTGGGAAGCATTGGGTGTACCACATGATCAATGGGGTGGCATGGACATTACTTGGTCTGATGCTTGATGTTGTATCCATATGGGTTGAAGTGCATTCACATGTTCGTGTTTCTTTGTTGTAATTTAATGATTATTATGTTATGTGATGTTTTGTTTTGTTTGTAAACTTATTTGTATCATAATATATGTTGTCAAATATTTGAGCCTTTTTACATATTCTATTTTTTGTTACTTCTAGCTTAGTATAGCACTCCAAATTTTCCGAGTTATACGACGTGTATACTAAAATCAGCCACCAAAGTTTAAAATATATGCTGGCCGAATATAAATACACATTGAAAATAAATTAAACTACACATGTATTTATACACAAATACATTTGATATGGTCACCATTAATACAAATCATAACTCAGCCTCATAACCAGCCATCATCATAACTCGTCATTTTCCGTTATTATTCGGCCCTTATGAGCTATAACTCGGCAAAATCAATATTATTATAACCGACGTCCCAAACGGTAAGGATAAAGTCGGTTACCAAACCAATCATCAGAAACGGACAAATAATCATCTAAAGATGCAGCGGACGAGAAAATATCTATAAAAGAGAAGGTAAAGTATCTTTTTGATTCGATTCCGAACTTGACACCATTACTGACTTAAGTATCGGAGTGCCTTTGTAGGTACACTCCACCTCCTCTGCATTGTTCACGTTCTCATACCTTACAATGAACACCAGAAGCTCGGACCCTGAGGGACAGACGTCCAACCTTGTAGCATATAGCTCGGCTGATCTCAAGGAGTAAAAGCCGACCTATTTTTCAGGCAAGATCAATTGGTGCCCACCGTGGGGCCGAGGAAATCATAATTTTTCTTTTGGTCCCATCACTTCCATCTACATCCATGGCTGACGTACCACCTCCTTCACTGTCCGAACTCATGCAAATGGTAGCTGAGCTCCAACAAGCTAACCAACGGATGGCTGACGAGAACCAAATAATGGCTGCTCAAATTGCTGAGCTAAATCATGCTCGGATTGAACACAACGATACTCATCGCGAACAAGCAGAAGACGAGGAACATCAGTCCCAGCCGACTCATGTTTCAGATACCGCTCAACATGAAGAGCAGCAGCCCGAGGACGAGAAAGAGGAGTCCGAGGACCTTGTAGGCCCATTCACGGAAGAAGTAATGAACTTCGAGCTGCCGAAGAGGTTCACCCTGCCATTGACCCTCACGCCTTATGATGGACTCGGAGACCCAAGGAAGTTCCTAAAGAAATTCCGATCAATAATGATCGTCAATGGTGCATCAGATAAAGTTTTATGTCGTTGTTTTCCAAATTATTTAGACGGTCCTACACTTGATTGGTTGTGTGCTTTGCCTGCAGGTTCCATTTCGCGCTTTCATCAGCTGGCGAAGTTATTCGAAGAACATTTCGCCGGATCCGCAATATATTTGCACGATTCCGATTACCTGAATACCATCAAGCAAGGACCAAACGAAAGCTTAAAGGACTATATGACTCGCTTTACCAAGGTCGCAATCAGCATACCAGATCTCCACCCCGAGGTCCATCTGCACGCAATTAAAAGCGGCCTCCGACCCGGGAAGTTCCAGGAAACGATCGCAGTAGCAAAACCGAAGACTCTAGCAGAATTCCGAGAGAAAGCAAAAGGACAAATTGACATCGAGGAACTCAGACAAGCTCGGAAGTCTGACAAGTCACACTTCCGTGAAGAAGATAAGAACTCATCCATTAAGAAAAATTTTAAACTAACACCTCGCTTTGATTCTTACACGCAGTTCAACACCAAGAGGGAAGACATAATAAAGGAGATCTTGAACTCCAAACTAATCAAGCCACCAAGAAAGGCCGGCACATACCAAGATGCAAAGAACGTGGACAAATCAAAGTACTGCGCTTTCCACCAGAAACACGGCCATAATACCGACGATTGTGTGGTTGCCAAAGATCTTTTAGAACGACTAGCAAGACAAGGACACCTAGACAAATACATTGGCGGTCACATCCAAAAGCGTGGCCCTAGTTCCACAACAAACGATCTCCCTGAACAAAACCGAGGAAAAGAAAAGGCATCTTCAAACCAATATGAAAGACCACGAGGTATAATCAATTGTATTTCAGGAGGATACGCAAGTGGAGGTTACTCAAACTCGGCAAGAAAAAGATCGTTCAGAGCAATATGCTCGGTAGACGGACCAAAACAAGATGTACCAATCATTAAACAACCAGAAGTCACTTTCACACATGCCGACTTTAACTCTAACATACAGAATTTGGACGACCCTGTGGTAATCACACTCCAGCTAGGAGACCTGTTAGTGAAAAAAGTCCTTTTGGATCCCGGAAGCAGCGCCGATGTTCTGTTTTACTCCACATTTCAAAAGATGAAGCTCAGCGACAACGTGCTACAGTCCACAGGAGGCGACTTGGTCGGCTTCTCAGGAGAACAAGTTCCAATACTCGGATCAGTGTGGTTACAGACCACACTGGGTGAGCAACCCCTTTCAAAAACTAATGATATTCAATATTTAGTTGTCGATTGTTTCAGCCCATATAATCTTATTCTCGGCCGCCCCTTTTTAAATAAGTTCGGCGCCATTGTATCTACAGTTCATCTCTGTGTAAAGTTTCCACTGCAGGACGACCAGGTTGCAACAATACATGGCGACCATAAAGAGGCACGGCATTGTTACAACATCAGCATGAAATTCCAAAATCGCTCAACACAACAAGTCAACAACGTCGGCCTCAACCAAAAGGAGCACACGCTAGCCGAATTGGACCCAAGAGCTGATTTCCTTGATCGGCCAAAACCCTCAGATGACCTACAAAAAGTATACTTCAACAATGACCCTAATAAATTCACATATGTAGGTTCCTCAATCGATGCATCGGAGTTACAGACCATAACAACTTTCCTGCAAGAAAATGCCGACCTTTTCGCGTGGAAACCATCAGATATGCCCGGAATCGACCCACAGGTTATCAGTCATGAACTAGCAATAAACTCGGCAATCCGACCAGTGCAACAGAAGAAACGCAAGCTCGGCGAAGAGAAAAAGCAAGCGTCACTGCAAGAAACACAAAAGCTCATCAACGCCGAATTTATCAAAGAAATCAGATTCACCACCTGGTTAGCAAATGTGGTAATGGTAAGGAAACAAAATGGTAAGTGGCGCATGTGCGTCGATTTCACTGATTTAAACAAAGCATGCCCAAAGGATTCTTACCCTCTACCATCCATAGACTCTTTTAGTAGACAATGCCTCAGGCTACGCTACTCTAAGTTTTATGGATGCGTATTCAGGGTACAATCAAATAATGATGCACCCCTCTGATCAAAATAAAACCGCTTTTATCACTGATTTTGGTAACTATTGTTATAAAGTTATGCCATTTGGACTAAAGAACGCAGGTGCAACTTACCAACGCCTTATGGATAAGGTGTTCGCTAGACAAATCGGCAGGAATATCGAAGTTTATGTCGACGATATGGTCGCCAAAACAAAAATCGGGGATAACCACATCAGCGACCTTACGGAAATATTCGGCCAGATCTGCCAGTACAACATGCGTCTCAACCCCGAGAAATGTGCATTCGCAGTTCAAGGGGGTAAGTTTTTGGGTTTTTTACTAACATGCAGGGGAATAGAGGCAAATCCAGACAAATGCCGAGCAGTGCTGGAAATGGCCAGCCCTAAAACAGTCAAGGAAGTCCAACGCCTAACAGGACGACTCGCTGCACTTTCCAGATTTGTTCCTTGCCTTGCTTCAACTTCTGTTCCTTTTTTCCAAACAATTAAAAAGAAAAATAAATTCGAGTGGAACGACGATTGTGAGAAGGCCTTTTCAAAATTAAAAACAACACTCTCACAACCTCCGATTCTACAAAAACCCCTACAAGGGGAAGATTTATTTCTATATCTGTCAGTTACAGATTGGGCGATAAGTTCAGCCCTTGTTACAGAGAGAAACAAAGTTCAGCATCCAGTGTACTTTGTTAGCAAAACTCTCCAGCAGGCCGAACTCAATTATCCAAGGATCGAGAAGCTCGCGTTAGCACTTATATTCTCGGCGCGACGTCTCCGACCTTACTTCCAGAGCCACGTTATCCATGTCAGAACCGATCACCCATTAAGACAAGTGCTACACAAACCAGAAATTGCAGGACGACTAATAAAATGGGCAGTCGAACTATCCGAGTTCGACATCAGATACCACCCCAGAGGACCTATCAAGTCACAATTCCTAGCGGATTTCATTGCCGAGCTTACAATACCATCCGAGGAAGATCATGCAAAACAATGGATTTTATACGTGGACGGCTCTTCGAATCACGGAGGTTGTGGTGCAGGAATTCGTCTCGAAGCCGAAGATGGATTCATCTTGGAACACTCAATACACTTAGCTTTCAAGGCAAGCAACAACCAATCCGAGTATGAGGCATTACTCGCCGGACTCAGACTCTGCTTAGATCTTCAAATATCGACGATCAAGGTATATTGTGATTCCTTGTTAGTCGTACATCAGGTAAATGACCTCTTTCAGGTAAAAGATCCTCTACTCTCTAAATACTTGCTATTAATAAAGAAATTATCACAGAAATTTGTCAAATTTGAAATAGAACATATACCACGTGAACAAAATCAGAGAGCAGATCTCTTATCTAAGCTCGGCAGTACTTAGTCCAAACTATCTACACTACAACAGTTCACAATAACATCACCCACTGTTACTCTGATAAACGTGTTAAGTGTCTCACAGGTAACAGATTGGAGGAACGACTTCATACACTATCTAGAAACAGGTGTTGTACCAGAAGGGGTCGAAAACAATAAAAAGTTTCGACGGCAAGCATCCTCCTTCACAATCCTCAATGGAGAACTGTATCGAAGAGGTTATACTCGGTCCCTACTCAAGTGTCTCAACAAATCCGAATCCGACATAGCTTTAGCCGAGGCACATGAAGGAATCTGCGGCACCCATACAGGAGCTCGGAGCTTAGCATCAAAGATCCTTCGAGCAGGGTTTTTCTGGCCAACTTTGCAGCAGGACAGCCAACATAAAATCAGGTCATGCAACAATTGCCAAATACATGCACCACTGATACACATACCTGCCGAACAGTTACATCACTCGGACATTAGTTGGCCATTTAACCAATGGGGTCTAGATATACTCGGGCCATTCCCTACGGCACCGGGCCAGGTAAAATTTCTTATTGTCGGCATTGATTATTTCTCCAAATGGGTGGAGGCCCAACCTTTAGCGAAAATAACATCACAACAAATGATTACATTTGTTTGGAAAAACATTATTTGCCGTTTCGGCATACCTAAGCATATTACAACTGACAATGGTCGCCAGTTCGCCGATCAGAAATTTCAAACTTTTTTGCAGAATCTAAAAATAAAGCAACATTTCGCCTCTGTCGAACATCCCCAAACGAACGGACTAGCTGAGGCTGCAAACAAGGTCATCTTACATGCACTAAAGAAGAAACTAGATGACGCCAAAGGACTCTGGGCTGAGCTAATACCTGAAGTCCTTTGGGGATACAACACCACCCCACAAACATCAACAAAGGAGACGCCATTCCGATTGGTATATGGCTCAGAGGCCATGATACCACTGGAGATCTCCCAGAACTCTATCCGAACTTATATCACCAATCAAGACGAAGCTCGGAGATCCGAGCTCGACGTCATCGAAGAAGTCAGAGAAATCGCCACATTGAGGCAACGCGCAGCGCAGCAAGCAATAGCTCGACAATACAACAAGACGGTCAGAAACAGATCCTTCGTCACAGGAGATTTAGTCCTCCGCAAAACAGAAACTGCTCGGAAACCACCAACATATGGAAAGCTCGCAGCCAATTGGGATGGCCCATACCGAGTATCTAAAGCACTCGGCCAAGGAGCATACAAACTAGAGTCACTAGATGGAAAAATCTTGCCTAACACATGGAACGTGTCTTCCTTAAAGAAATTTTATAGTTAAAAAGACAGGGACATGCTTGTACTCTTTTTCCTACTACCAAGATTTTATCCCAAAGGGTTTTGCTTGGAGAGGTTTTAACGAGGCTAGCCTACCTGCACCTTTGTATGTAAAAGGTTCAAATATAAATGAGACGAACAATGTCTTATCTTTGCTACTCTATCAAATTGATCTTATCAATCTATCCATACAGCTCGGACAAATACCACTACTCGTTTAAGCTACAAATCAAATAACATACTCAAACCAGAAAAACCAATAAACTCGGAAAAACATCCGAACAGTCACAAACAACTTTTATAAAGAGCACCAAATTAAACATTCAAACAAGTCAATCTAACAAAAGTTCAAAAAACAAGAGCCATACTGTTATCAACTTACAATACACATTCAAATTAAACATATACAAAACAAGTTCAAAAGAAATTTTTTCTAAACGTTGTCAGCCCCATCCTCTGCATCCCCATCATCTTCAATAAGCTGACCATCTCGAACTATCTTCCCAGGATCCATGCCAGAAATATCGGCATCCGGAACCAAAAACTTAACCTGCAACCTTGCCCTTTCAAAACCTTCAACAAACGAATCCAAAATCTCATCCGCCTTTTTCTTCTCCATATCCTTAAACTGAGCAGTCACCTCAATCAGACAACTTTGCACGTTCACCAAATCGCTTTCCTTTTTCTTCAAATCCTCAACATCCTTAGAATAACTCTCCTTAGTCTCTTTCAGCAACTTCTCAGTCTCAGTCAAACGAGCTTGAAGCTCAGCAGCAAGACTCTTACACTTAACCAACTCCTCCTTCAAAACAGAAACCTCCCCCTTTTCAGAAGCAACTCCCTTATATTTCAACTCCTGACTTCGCCCAAGACTTGCAAGGCGCAGCCCAACAACCTAGAAAGCAAAATAAACTCATAAGACTACCAAAGGAAAAATAAGGAAAAATCAGTAACTTATTACCTGCATATATTGACCAATGGCCATATCCCCAACCTCCTTTGCAAGAGTCACATCAGCAGACGATTGACAATACTCGTCCACAACAGCCATGTAAGGATACTCTTTTCCCCACACCGAAAATGCCTCGCTCTCTTCAGAAACTTCGTGAAGCCTTTTTTGATTTCCCATAAAGGCCTGTATCTCTTCCAGAGGGACAGCTAACTCTTTTTCATCAGAATCATCTGATAGCTCCACAAGGTCGGATTTCTTTCTCTTCTTCACAATCACCTTCCTCCGCCCTTGACGAGGCTGCGAAACCTCGCCAGTCCCAACAACCTTCTCGGCATTTGATGACGATACCTCCTTCTCAAGATTCTTATTTTTGAACCGCGTCCTCAGAGATGCAGCAGAAACGCCCGGATACTTTCCACCTACAGCAACCAATTCGTGTTAGATTTCTCAGAAAAAAAGGGGGCGGACATTAATGTAAACCCTAAAAACTCACCTAAATACTCTACAACAGCAACTTTATCATCCTCCCACTTCAGCAACTCATACATCAATATCAAATTTTTCCGATCAACATTCTCCACCAAAAACTCTATCAGACACTCATTCCTCGGCGATATCACCTCTGGGCCGAGTATATTTTGCGGCTCCGAGCACCAAAAGAGAGGAAATTTCTCAGCAAGATTTTCATCAATAAAAAACGGGAAATCCTCCTCTGGACTCCTGACTTTAAAATACATCTCTTTGAAGTCTTTAAAAGAAGACTTATAAAGTTTGAAAATCCCAAATTCCGGAGTACTATTGAAGTTCACCCACCCCCCCTTCCAAATCCCTTTAGCTTGAAATAAAGAAAAGAATAAATCCACAGACGGCACCTCCTCTAGATATTCCATCAAAACTTCAAAGGATCTCAGGAAAGCCCACCCATTAGGATGAAGCTGTGAAGGAGCACAGTTGAGCTGCTTAAGAATCTGACACTCAAACTCAGTAAACGGAAGCCTAACCCGCAACTCTTCAAGCACACAACTGTGCATGTAGAAGAACCCAAACCCCCACTCTCGGTGATAAATCCTATCATTAACACTACATGGTAACAATTCCACCTTCACCCCAGAACCCGCCCTCACTATTCTATTCACATCCACCTCCTTCACCGCCGCATCATCAGAAAACAGTGAAACCCGTGATTTAACATCTTCCCCCACCCAATCATAAGACCAATCCACCTTATCCTTTTTCTCTTTCTCAAAACCCATTAGCGTCAAAGACAGTATCAGAATAACAGAAAGAAGAAGAATGAGAGAAGAAAACGCAAAAATGGATCAGAAACAGGAAAGGAGACTCATACCTCTCTTGCTCATTCTTCAAAGAAGCAAGCATATAATAAACAGCCAACAAAAACCAACGAAAAATCTGAAGCGATTCAGGCAATTAAAGGGACAGAAAGTTCCAAATAATAACCCCCACTCCCAAAGCCACATCAAACAGCGAACCCAACATTGGGAATCACCAAACTTAAATGCAACCATCATTCTTTCTCTTTCATCAGAAAATAACGGACACGACTCCCCACGTACCCAAAATTCAAAACGCTTAACCATCTTTTAATGAAGTAAGTTGATCTGGGGGCTCATCCACTAACCCACGCAAGCCGAGTTATAACTCATCAAAAATAAAGCTCAACCTGCTTCATTAAAATCCTCCTCAGGCTAAGCTTGGGGGCTATGATATGGTCACCATTAATACAAATCATAACTCAGCCTCATAACCAGACATCATCATAACTCGTCATTTTCCATTATTATTCGACCCTTATGAGTTATAACTCGGCAAAATCAATATTATTATAACCGATGTCCCAAACGGTAAGGATAAAGTCGGTTACCAAACCAATCATCAGAAACGGACAAATAATCATCTAAAGATGCAACGGACGAGAAAATATCTATAAAAGAGAAGGTAAAGTATCTTTTTGATTCGATTCCGAACTTGACACCATTACTGACTTAAGCATCGGAGTGCCTTTGCAGGTACATTCCACCTCCTCTGCATTGCTCACGTTCTCATACCTTACAACGAACACCAGAAGCTCGGACCCTGAGGGACAGACGTCCAACCTTGTAGCATATAGCTCGGCTGATCTCAAGGCGTAAAAACCGACCTATTTTCCAGGCAAGATCAACATTGATGGCTGATTTTAGTGACTAATTTTAGTGTACAAAAAAGATTTTTTAAATTTCTCATATATATAAAATTATCATTATAGGTTCTAGTTCTATTTTTTTCTAGCACATATGTTTGAACACATACACAACTTGTATACTGAAGGGTTTAACTAAAAATATTTAAAACTATATATAAGAATTGCCAATGAGTTATAACTCAAATAGTATAGTCTCCTCATACTCATCTAAAAAGTTGAGGGTTGAAATCTCTCTATTTTTGATAAAAAAAAAAAAAAAAACTAAAAACCAAGTAAAAATGTAAGGCCTTCTAAAATAATTAAACCAATTTCAGTCTTTCTTATATCTTTTGTAAGAAAAAGTTTAACTAAATAGAATATTGATCCATTTATTAAAGTTAGAATATACCTTTTGAGTCATAGAATATAGTAAAAAAGACTCAAAAGTCATATTTTCATGGAATATATTTAAAATACTGTGATTTATTAATTTGTCTTCTATGTTAGTATTATAGATTTCACTATTATTTTTAAATTTAAATTTTAAAAAATAAAAT
>NC_029788.2:118190401-118195906 GCF_000816755.2 Arachis ipaensis
TTTGTTCTCAAAATACAAAAAAAAAAAGGGAAAAAAATTTCCATATTTCAAGCGTTTACTTTGTATAAGTTATAACTATTTACACTCAAATCACCAGAGAATTAGAGGGCCCTCTTATGAACTTAAGGTAAAATTTAGAGTACTGTTTTTAGCCATGTTTTGGCAGCTTTTATTTCTTATAATGCCTATGTACAACAGTCACAAGACAAAAATTATTTTATCTATACTGCACCATCATAAATGATTTTATCTTAACACTATTCCAAGGACTCACCCTCTGTGGCATTATCCAATGCATGTGGGGGTCGCCAAAATTGTTGACCAGTAAATGGATTTGATGCAAAATCAAGATTCTCCTCTATGTTATGAAAACTTCAATTTCTTCTTTCTGTAATTGATTGCTAGATAGCTGTACCTTTTGATTTCACTAACTAATCATAAATTATGTACTCTTTTAACACTAACTACGGTTACATACTAGCTTGAGTTATCTATAAATTAGAAATTAAAATATTATCACATGAAAAACAAGATAATTTTTTTTTATGGACTCAAATTTACTTGTAAATCAAACTGACACATTAAACATACATTCATCCAATGGTAGACAACTATAGATTAATTAAATTTATGAAGAAAAAAAATGAAAAGAAGTAACTTTCTTAAAATATTAGAAAAGGACCATGATTTGAATACCCTTTTGTTTGTACTGTTTTCAGTTAACACTAATTTGATCATGAATGAACATTGGATCACTAGGATTCACTATTGCCATCATTAGAGCTAAACATTCACATTCCCTACAGTTTTCACATCATGCTTTCGGCTTATTAATCGCTAAATCCTAAAACTTAAATCCAAAAATAATTCGGAGAAAAATTCACATTGAGATTACATGTCATAATTGATTCTCTTAGACCCACCTAAATCACATGATGCCATCTTTTTCCAATTTTTAAGATAAGATAAAAATTGCAACATTACCAATTAAGAAACATGAAATTAAAATTCCTCACAACTACAAAAATATGAGTAAAAAGTACAAACCCAAGTCAAATAATGGGTGGATAAGTTAGACTTATCAATTTGCAAAAGTCAGCTTTGCTTCTACTCTGTTGTTGCTACTTCCCATTCTGTCATTAAATACTACAAGAAAAATTAGATGAGCAACCATGAACCATCAACCATCAACCATCAACCTTGAAATATATACACACTACTAGTGTATATAAAAATAAATTGTCACCCACGCATTAAATCAATGTCAACATGGGAATTACGCATGTCCAAAGGACGCGACGCCGGCCACGGACTCAAAGATGGGGTTTGAGTAAGATTTTGATTCGGCGAAATGCTGTTTAGTGCAACCGGATTGTGAATCGGTTGGTGGTCCGACTCCATAGCAGCTTCTACCCCTTCTGAGCTTTCCTTTTTCTTCTTTGTTCTTGATCCACCCCATATAAAGCTTCCAACTATCACCTATAGTCATGACTAGTTTAGTCTATAGCAACCAAAAAATATACCAAAGGAGAATAGGAATGGATCTATTCTAACATCATAAGTCTTCCAAATTCTAGTACTTAGATAGAAATCTTTCATTTAATTGTAGTAATGAGATATATTCAATAGAGCAAATCCCCAAAATGATCCTCATCGATTTTAAACCGGACAAATTAGTCTCTAACAAAATGAACTGTTAAATGGATTTTACTTTATTCAATGTTATGGAAGCATTGAAATTGTTGTTACCTGAACAGGACTTGATGCAATGAGCACTCCCCCAACTCCTCCGCCAATGACTCGTCCGTCAGGACTAGCAAGGGAAACAGTTAGTCCGCCAGTTCGATTGCGTGATCCAGCATTATCAGTAAGCAAGTAAGAGCCTGACAGGCACAATATCTCGAAACGCCCCTACAAAGGCCAAATAGTTCACCAATAATTTAATATGCATATATGAATATATAACTAATTTATCATAATGCAAAAATACTCATTTGTTATGGTACATAGAATCCAACAAAGGAGTAGAATGCATACTAAGATAAATTTGTGACATGGGGATGGATGGTGCCATATATGCATGGATATGCAGATGCATATGTTGGAGAATCCATTATTTTTCTTTTTGCAACGAAGTTCGGTTGGACTTTGAAAGTTGGATTCAGTTAACAAAGTTCAAAATCATACCCAGAGCTTTAAAATAGAAGGAAATTAACGAAACCAATCATGATCTTAGATAGTGCAAACCTCATATGTGACTGAGCCACCTGAAGTTGAAGGTTGGCGAAGTGTGACAGTGGAAACAGCACCGGTGGCAGACAAAATAAACACAAATCTAGACCCCTGCTGAGAAAATGCCATAATTTTCGTTGCAATGTCCTACAGGAAAAGAAAAACAAATTTCAAAAGAAGAATTCTCCAATATTTAGATAAATGTCAGAAAATATGGCTCAAACCAAAAAGGTTCAAGGTTGAATCTTGAATGCGAGAAAATAATGCCATATTATTTTATTGTAATGGTATAAATAAGAAGATATGCTAAGTATTTTATACATAGCTTTATAACCAATTCAAGAGACCAATTGAACACAGTGCTTTTTTCACAGCATCAAATGCCAAACTTTGGCTGCCAATATAATTATATCGATATTTTACTTAAAATTTCATGTAATTGAAAGAAAATACATAATTCAGAAATTTATAATATTTGTTCACAAATGCAAAATTCATTTAGGATTCTTGTTGCTTTAAAAGTCTTGTGATAGTGGTGCATAATAGTATATGAAGAACAATAAAAAAGGCAGCCTGATGCATAACGCAAGGTCCGGGAAAGGACCACACCCAAAAGGTATGATATAGGCAGCCGAAGCTGATATTTGCATCAGTGGCTGACTCAACGGGTTAATAAGAATAAACAAGTTTAATAGGTTAGTGATAACCACAATTTCTTATTGAAATCCAAAAAGAAAAAGGTGACATACTTCTCCACTTGCTATGTTGATGACATGAGGAGTGAATCCCATCCCAGCCGAACCAGAAATCATCTCACCTGCAAATAAGTAACCCACAAAGTTATCATAAATAGTAAGTTCTAAATGAGGTATTATTAGATGTTCACCAGCTTGGAGTGCAAAAATGTATGGTATACAGTTTATGTAATTGTATACCAAGTTAGAAATTTCATCATTACGGAAAGTATATGAACAACAAGAAGCTTTTCCATTGGGTGGAGTCAGCTACGTAGATCAAACTATTCCACAGCTCTTATCATAAACCATGTTTATAATCAAGTTACTAATAGGCTCTTTTAATGGTTATATCTTCATTCTTTTCTAGATCTCTTCCATTTGATCATCTTACTTAGCTTTTCTGCGTCTTCTCGTTACATGATCAAATCACCTAAGGCAGCTACAAATATATATAAAAGTAATAATATTCAACTCCAAATATTTAAACACTAAAAATTTGAAACCATGTAACACTTTTAGCTTCAACCAACAATCATATTTAACACAATTAAAACTAAAAGTGGCAACAGAGATTTATACCAAGTGATGCCAATTGCTGTTTCTTCCCAGTCCCAGGGGGCCGTCCACGGCCCCGTTTCTGGCCTGGTGTCGTCATGGTTCCGGGATGACTCGACGAAGTTGGTGTAAGAGCCAACACAGTTCCATCAGTCCCATATTTCCTTGGCCTTCCTCTCTTCCTTTTGACAGGTTCCCCAGGCGGTACCCCCGGAGGAGCACCAACATTGACACCATGGGTCGAAATCCCCGAAGATTCTAGCTGTATAGTGGATCCAATTGATCCACCACTGCCAATGCCGGATTGAAATGGTAGGTTGGGGCTAGACAGCGACCGGATTCCGGCCGAAAACTCGGGCTGTGCTCCAGAACCAGGTATTCCTCTCTGCTGCATATAGTAAGATGCCATTTGGTCCCCATGATCCATGCATTTACTTCAATTGACTTATTCCACAAGAAAACCTTCAAAGCCCCAAATACTCAAATAGTCCAAAACTTATCACCAAGTTCTGTTCTCAAATGCACTTAAATATAAATTTTAGGTACAAAACAAAATCACCAAAAAGAAAAAATTATAGGAAATTAAATGTGTACATTGACCAATTAAAGTGTCCAAAAAGATAAATTAAAAAATAGCTTAAAATAAATAAACTGTAAAGCAAAGTCCTTGATATCAAACTAACACTCTTCCTAGAGAGATTCACAATGATGGTTTAACACAAAAATTAGTTTACATTTTAAGGATAAGGAAAGGGACTAAAGACTCATATGCATCCACACATATATAAGACAAGAATAAAGTAGAAGATAGATTAGAGAAAATGATGGAAAACCAAGAAGGTATCATCCACACTAAAATGAGACAAAAGGAATAAAACAAGCTATTTTTACAGCTTACCAAACTATTAAGAATTAAGAAACAAGAAAGAAGCTTCATGTTTAAGATAAGGACCATATGAACATAAAATTGGTCCATTCTTACCAACTTCCACTATAAACCTTAAACACTAAGCAATTTTCCAAGGCAACCACATGTGCATGATCCGTTACAGATAAGGCTTCAATATTTCAATGTAAACACTCAAAAAAATCTCAAAAAAGAAAAGAAAGATAATGAACAATGAAAAAAATTACTTCAAGTCAATGCCATAAATGCTTTCAAACCCAGGTTCAAAATAAGTGCACTAAACACCACAGCACACAGTAAAGGAGCTAAAAACTCACATAGAAGAAAACTTGTAAAGTTTCAAACTTTGGTGAATTGTGGTGAAAGTATGAACAGTTACAACACCCCATTTACATGGAAAAGATAATGCAACATGGGCTTCAAAGTGCATGAAGAAGAAGAAGAAGAAGAAGAAGAGATCATGCTTACATTTTTGTGGACAAGATCAAAAAGGGTGTGTGTGATGCAAACCCAAAAGTTGTTCCAACCTGTGAAGAAGAAGAAAAAGGAAGCTAGAGTTTTTTTTTTTTTTAGTAGAAAAAAAATGTTACAACAGTCTTAGTTTTTCTCTCTCCTTATTCTCTGTGGTGCAAAGGTGTTGCACTTGCAGAGAGTGAAAGAAGCAAGCTTTCCAAAGCAAAAACTATTCTACAACAATGGAAAATAATAAGGGAAAACAAAACAAGGAAAAATTAAGAAAGAAAAGGGAAATGAGAAATGGTATTGTTTTTTTCAGCTACACAAGCATAAGTCCTTATCTAGTTGCATATTTTTGTAGGGCTGTGCTCAATTTCTCTCTCTAAAAATATCTTCTTTTTTTTGGTTTATCTCTCCTCCTTCTTGGGGTTTTGATGATGATGCAATGTGATGTTTCTGAGATTTATGAGAGAGATTAGGAAGCATACAAAACTTGAACAAAAAAAATGAAAAAAAAAAAGCCTTTCTTGTTTTGGATAATGCTTAGTATTTTATTTTATTTTGTCAAAATAATTATTTCACTCATTTGAATAAAATAGTTTTATTAAGACTTAAGAG
>NC_029788.2:118196038-118196436 GCF_000816755.2 Arachis ipaensis
TATAGTTATATACACAAAAAATAGTGTATAACAACATTCTCATTAAAAAAAAATATCATGTGAGGAAAATAAAGAATTAAAGGTAGAGAATAAATGAATATGAGAGTTTAATGAGGGGGGACTGTGGTGGGGAAGTTTAGGTCCATAGGGATTATCAAAAGAAAAGGGTCTATGACTCTATGTCTATCTATATCCACTTGCCCTGTTGTGTAGCATTATTCATCTGCATCTCCCCCCACTCTTATAAGGGTGTTCTTGCCCTTTGGTTTAGCCTCAATATATATCATCTTATATTAAAGTGCTTTTTTGTTCACAGAAACAATTTTTTTTTTTTACAAGTTGTATATTTACTTTTAGTATAAACCACTAAAAATAAATTCAAATTATTTTATCGTAAA
>NC_029788.2:118197054-118197882 GCF_000816755.2 Arachis ipaensis
ATAATTTACCTTTCTAAATTTGTAATAAACAGAAAAAATGGGAAAGACAGACATATGGCAGAAAATTAAGTAAGTAGTACCTAATCGTAAGGAGAGGGAATAAAATTTTATAGGTGAATTTTCTGTGTAAAAAAAATTTATCGTGTATCTATTATAAATCTACCATTTTTCTAATAACCATCATAATAGTTATAAATAGGATTGGAATAATACTATTTAACCTCGGGGTCTTACCCCAAAAAAAGTGTATATGCTACAGAAATATTGCTTTAATTTGAGATTCTTCTTTTACATGTTGGTCCTAATATTTTACAGAGATTCGATGCCTGTTTCTAACGAGGCAGGTAAAAATCCATTTTGGCTTAATTTTTAATCAATGCAAACCATAATAAATAAATACATATGCTTGCAAGATTGAGATGATGCATTATTTGGGTAAACCACAAAAAGATAAACCTGAATTATTTCATTGTCGATAAAAATATTTTTAAATTTTATTATCAATAAAAATATTATTAAATTATTTAAAAATATGACAAAAATACACATTTACGAGTTTAGACGTTCTATGTTAATAAAAAATAATAATATAACAAACTGAATTGAATCTGCAACTTTTTAAATGAATATGAAAAGACTATACTGTTTGAGGCATAACTACTCATTAGCAAAATCAAATTATCTTATTATCCTAATCATCCGGTAGTTACATGTTTATTCTTTCTTAATTACATATAAATGGTTACAAGTTGAAGTATTTTAAATTTTGTATATAATATACTATTTAAAATTCGAAATCAAAAATTTATATAACTTGTTATTATTTAT
>NC_029788.2:118198595-118200130 GCF_000816755.2 Arachis ipaensis
CAATCATTTTTATAAAACTTTTATTAAATTGAATAATTTTATAATTTAATTTATTTTTTAGTTTTATGTAAAATCTAGATTTTTTTTAGCACGATGGATTTGCAAGTTTGTTGAAATAGTAAATGGTTGTTGAAGTGTAAATGGGTTTTGGGGCATACACGAAATAATGCTGACTTAGTTGGGAGTGTTGTTTGCATGTGACTTGTTTATGTCTCACTTTCTGAGTAGTGAGGCCCACAAAGCAACTCAACTCAGAAAATATCTTCTGAAAAAAGTAAAGTACAGCTCATCCTAACTCTCCATCACACAAACAACCACACTCTTCTCCCTTTGCTTCCAACAAAGAATCTATTGCCTCTTCATATTCCACATCACTCATCAATTCCATCATAATCTCATCTCATCTCATCTCATCTCATCTCATCTCAATACTTCCATTTCAAATTTTCAAATTTCAATCACTATATCTAATTATAATATAATTTTAAGGAAAACAAAATTTTTACATATGGAGAAATATAATTAGTATCCCAAAATGTTTTATTTTACTTGGTTTGTGTTTTTTTTTTTATTTTAGAACAATTATTATAAGAGTTTAATTTTAATATAAGTGTAAAGCGTTTTACATAGTTATGTAATCATATCTGTTCTTTTAAATGACCATTCATGCTAGGGCTGCACATAGCTAGATCGAATAATATTCGCATATCTGCGATAATTATCTGCATTCGACCCGAATTTTGCGGGTATTATCCGATCCGTACTATGGTAGAATTGGATTGCAGATTTGGCAGTGGTATCTGCGAATCCGATCTGCATATCCACATATTCGCATGTCTCATATAAATAGCATAGTTTATGATATCTTATTTTTAATTTTTTATATTGTACTTTAACTCAGGATAATTAAACTTGGATCTTGTGTTATTATTATTTTGTTTGTTATTCAAGTGAACTTTTATTAATAATATTTTAGGAGTAAATAAGTTTAAACAGGTGAAAAATAGATTTTTTGGACATTTTTTGTAAAAACAGCTAAACATTGCCTTAAAATAGTTTTTTTTTTTAATTATGCGGATATACCTGATATTCGATCCGATCTACAGATCGGATTGGATCGGATCCGACCTGAAAAATTGTGGATATCGTATTCGATCTGATCCGATGAGTATAGTGTGGAATTGATAGAATTATAGGTTATATCCAATCCGATCCAATATGTGTGCAGTCCTAATTCATGCAATCAATATAAAAAGTAATTATTTTTATTAATGTGGTATTACGTAATTAGATGCATGTATAAAATTATTTTATACTAATAATGCATCAAAATTAAATTTTTATTATAAAATGTAAAAAGTATTCGTTTCGACAACTATGTGTATATATTATTATTCCAAAAGTAAGAAAGATTTATATTTTTTGAACTTGTTATCTAAAAACAGTAATACACATCTTTTTTGCTTTTTCTATATATAGTTACCATGTGCATATATAAATTTTAAAATTAATTGTTAACATAGCATTTTTTGTAT
>NC_029788.2:118200399-118207523 GCF_000816755.2 Arachis ipaensis
TGAAATTTTATGTCACAAAATTTATTATCTTAATTTGTCAATATTTGGTCATGTATTTTGTTATGAGAGAGTCTAGGCAATAAATAGTTTTTTAGCTAATATATACTTAATAATCTCATTTTCCTTTTATCTCTCTCTACTTTCTCTCCTTTGTTAACTATGGATCCATGCGTATTAACATGATTTCCTTGTTTTCTTGAATGCTAGATACATATCAGCTTTAAAACTCGAGTTTATTTGGTTATTATTAAATTGTTTAAAAAAATTCATTTTTCAGTATGTTCGATCGTTTACACTATAATAAAAATAAAAAAAAAATATTTTTATATGAGATATTTAAATATCAAATTATTTATACTTCTCTAAAACATTTTTAAAAAATATTTTCTTGAAAACTCATCCAAATAAATCCTAAATTAGTTATGCCATAGGTTGTATAATATATGCTTAAAAGAATTATGTTTTTTATACATACTTAGACATAAATATGTTTAATAATTAAATTAATCCAATAATGCAGATAAAAATTAGGTATCCAAATTCCATTTCCCAAAATTAAGTAGGTTTTTTTCAAACTAATTAAATGTTGTTATGAAACAAAACAATATATCAATTTAAATAGATTCTATTTACTTTTTCAACAAATATTTTGACAAACTTAATAAACCTTAAAATTAGCATCCAAGTACATACAGTTAAACATATTGATTTGTTGTCATTTAACTAAATGACAATTATTTTATTACCTTACTAGGTTGTTACCTTACTAGGTTGTTATCATCGCGATAAAAGTGATTGAACTTTATGTAGTTTAAAACTAAGGAATTAGCTTTTAAATCTATTTTATTTTAAGGTAAAGTGTTATACTCTAACCAATAATTAGGTGTTATCATTTTATATAAAGCTAAGAGATCCTAACTTGTCGTCATTGTAACTCGGGCAGGTAGTTAATTATTTAAAGCGTAACTATGATATCAATCATGGCCATACAATAAAATGAATATAAATTAGCATTAAGCTAAAAACTTAAAAAAAAAAAATACAAAACAAAACAAATCATCAATCCAAATAAGGAGACACAAAATATATATATTAAATTATATTGAGTACTATTACTAATTTCTATCTATTTTTTTCTCTTCAATAACTAATTATGAATTAACATTCTAGCTTCTTGTCTAATTTTAAGTATGTATATCATTTATCTCAAAATTTTAAATTATTAAATAATACATGATGAATTAGTTAGTACTAGCGACTCAACAGCCGCTTTTCTATTGTTCTAAAGAAATTAATTTCATTTTTAAAATATATTATTCGTTCTTTACGTTAATTAGATAATTTTTTTGTAATTTTAATATTGACGTAATTTTATTTATATTATATTTTAGTGTCGGTGTTAATATATCATTTATCCTTTAAATTTGTTAGATACGTGTTTTTTTCATCATTTTAAAATTAACGTAGCATTTTATATATAATATTTTGTTGAGAGTAAAATTATTATAAAAAAAACCTTTATTAAAATGCTAAATTATAAAAGCACACAATAAAGATATATGTATATATTATCAGAAAAAAAGCTATGGTTCAAGAAATAACGACAAAAATATTATCCTAATTTAAAAAGAGTATATCTATAAACCCAAATGCATGTTAGTTATTTATTTAGAAAAAATTAATTTGACAACCACAAGTTAAATAACAATCAATAACTATGAAGAAAAAAAAGAGAGTTAAAATTTCCACTAAAGAGTAAAAATGTATTAAGAATTATATAAAGCAATAGTTTAATTTGTTAAGGCTAAATCTAATTCATTTGAAATGAAATATGATTTATTAGAATAACTTTAGCATTATTACTATATTAGATGGTATATTTCATTATTATTAATAGATTTTTATATTTGAATAGTTCTAATCTAAGGTTTATAATGTTTATTTTAAGTAGACGGACAGAAAATGCTAATCCTATAATTTAGAAGTGAAAAACGATCAACAACTACACTTAAAAATCCCTCCAAATATATATTAAACTTTTTTTCAAAAAAAAAAATTATATATGTTAGATGTATGAAATCTTGTTAATTTGGTTTAAAACATGGTTTAATAACTTAATTTATTTAAACACACTCTTCTATCTAATGGAAAAATAGTTTTTGTGCTAAATTCCAACCAAATTTCACTCTGTAATCCTCATTTTGATATATATAGAAATTTTTTGTAATTCTAACTTAGTTGTAGTTGAGTACGGATTTAAAACTTATTTAACTTGTACACATAGAGGTAAACGTGGATCGAATTAGATTGGATATGGCCAAAATTTTAATTCGCACTTAAATCATTGGGTCCAATATCCAGTTTTTAAGTTTAGATTGCGGATCGGATCGAATATCGAATATATCCGCAAAACACAAAAATATTTTTAAAAGCTTATTTTTATTAAAAAACATTAACAAAATTTATTTTTTCTATTCTTTTAAATATATTTACTCTTAAAATAATATTAAATATATTTTTTTAAATAATAAACTAAAATAATATAATATATATGATAATTATTAGTTGAAATAAAATATAAAAAGAATATTTACTTATTTATTTTTTTATTTTTAAGGATATCTACACAAAATCCGTAATTTAATCTTATTAGTATATGAATCAGGATCTGATAGCTTTGCAGATCAAATCCATATCCATAATTTTTAGATCGAATTCGAATAAACACTATAGATATACAGATCAAATTCGATCCATAAACATCCAATGTGTACACATACATATAGTAGTATTACATTATATTTAGTTGTTCTGCATGGCTCCATCCCCTTATATGTAAAGAATTAATGCCGAAGAATTCAATCCTAATCCATCATATTTAGGAAAATAATTGCTTATCATCCATTGTCAACTACTCTATAAAGGGGTATAGAGTGGTCACATACACAATATCCAAAAAAAAAAAAATTCAGANNCTAATTCATAATTTGTATCAAACTGTAGTGTATAACAAAATTAAAGCTAGTGTTTCATGTGAATTTAATATTAAAAAATAAAACATAAAAAAAAAAGATATTTGAATATATTAAGTCAGTATTAACTTTGGGATAAAGTGAAGATGTAATAAATGGGATTCTTGATTTGACCCACATGGCATCACATATTAGATTCTACATATCCAAATATGGAATGACTTGTATTGTAAGATATGCTACATAATAAATAATAATCCTAACTTTATAAGATCCAACTTTAGTGATTTTTTATATTGGGGTTTTGTCCACGACCAAATTTAGTGTCGTCCTTGTTATCACCTAGGATTTTCCAGATGAAAAATAAAATTAGAATGGAAAATATGAAGTCATTGTCCATGTTCATTGGATCCCTTTGGATATAATAATAGGTCTGATTTTCACTTCGACAAGGACAACGTTTTCAGTTTCACTCTACAATTCCAAATTCCTTGGAGGTTACTATAGCCAAATCTTCATATTCTTTATTTAAATTTTTAAGTGATTTCATTTATAACGCATAATGATGACCATTTACTTTTCCCCTCAGGCAAACATTTTTTATTATTCAAGGTCCAAATATACCAAAAATTAATTTATATTTTTGAAATAAATAATTATTATTACTATTTTTTTTTTTGGGCAAAGGCATCATATTTTAGGCAATTTACATAAATAAAATGAGTGAAAGAAATCTTTACGTAAATACAACATTAAGAAACTGCAGACCAAAATGCAACAATCCTAATTGTATGTAATCCGCAACACCCTAACATGGATTTCAAATACACGTAATCCGCTACACCCTGTCGTGGATTACGTTGAGAACGTGACATCAATAAACCGCTATATCTTGTAGCGGTTTATGACCAAATGTGCAAAAACCATAATTCGCTACACCCTGTAGCAGATTATGAGAAAAGTGGCTCACTATAAAAAAAACCAGGAATACCTGTATAATAGTAACAACCCATGATGCAAAATGCACGAATTGATACAAAATGTAATCGTCATAAGCAATAAGTCGTACAAAAATAATAGCCAGCAGGCATTAACACTAACACAAAATAAGTTAACTACATAAGTCATACAAATATAACTGTCACAAGTCGTTAAAACTAACAGAAAATAAATAAGTCATAATTCATACAATGATAACGGTCGAAACTAACACAATGGGCGCTACTGCTGGTCACCATCATCATCATGGTCGCCCCCGAATGGACCAAGTAGGTGTGAGCCTATGCCACATCGAGTCGGACGCCTCACTCTGGTCGCTCGCCGATCTCCGGGTGGAGCATCCTGTAGCCCAACTCCAAATGCAGATGGCGGCGTCCCACCCATGCCGAACCAAGTGTTGTATGGGCTGCCTGCAGGCTCATTCAGGTCAACCGGGAGCTGGGACTCAGGAACTTAGGACGGCACATCTGCTGGCTGTGCCCTGTACTCCAGAGGCTCGGACGGACCGCCTGGAATCGGACTCTGGTACTGATGAACGTCGTCACCCCGTATGATCTCAGCGAAATCCGCATAGAACTGTGGTCCAGCCAGCTGATCGTCCAAATCCATGGTGAAAGTAGTGGTAGCAAGATCAGCAAACATCTGCGTGCTACACTCATGCAGTACCTGAGAGCTAGCTAGATACGTGAGTAAAAGGTGTACCACCATACTAGCCTCCGCAGTGCCACCAACCTGAGTGTCAGTAGGGTGACCACGGGGCAATCCAGCCTCGTCATCATGGTGGACGGAAGGTGCTCATCCAGCATGAGCAGCCCGTCGTCTAGCACTAGATCGACGAAGGCGATGATCTGCTTGGCCTCCGTCATCACCACCAACCTGCTCCTTCTGCATCATGTCGTCGAGCCAGCGCCACTCGCTCATGGAACCATGTGAAGTGGACCGTGTATAACTTTCTCTTATCCGGTGGCGAAAGCTCACAAAATAACTCCTGGAACCACTCCCATGCCGGTCTGGCTCCCTCGATGTGCAGGTGGAAGTCAGTCATGCACCCAGAAACAGCTTGGCCATCCACAGGCAGCCCCAGTTGATATGCCACATCCTGGAGCGTAATAGTACACTCTCTGAATGGCATATGAAAAGTGTGGGTCTCAGGCCGCCACCACTCGATAAATGCGCTGACCAGAGGCTCATCCAACCAGAACCAATGCGCGTTCAGCCTAGCCGGGTGGTACAATCCAGCCCTCTCCAAGTAAGGTATGATTCTATCATGTAACGGCATATTCTGTTGCCTACGGACACTATAAATATATCGGGTTAGCTGCATATTCAGAAATAAAGAACACCGACTTAATTTCTAACAATGACATCACCAAACCATAGCTTATGTTTCAAGTCTTAAACTACCTAGGTTTTAAAATTACTAATTTACCATCCACAACTTAAATTCCAAATTCTCTACAATTATTTTAAATTTTAAATTTCAAAGTTTAAATTTCAAATTTTGATTTTCAAACCCAAACATAAACTAAGTCTCTATCTTTCTAATTAATAAATAACTTCCTTAATATTAAATAAAATATATAGTTATTATCCAATTGAAAAAAAATAAAGAGACTTACCTTTTCGTTGATGGTTTCGGCTACGTGAGCAATGCCGTCAAGCTGGTACAACCGCCGTTTATCTTCCATTGTTCCACTGTTCCAAAAATATCCTCTCCCTTCTCTCTACTTTCTCTCTCTAAGTTTCTTTCCCATTCTCCTCAAATGAAATCCACTACAGGGTGTAGCGGATTATGCTTTCTGTACATTTGGTCATAAACTGCTATAAGGTATAGCGGTTTATGTGATGTCACGTTCTCAACGTAATCCGCGACAGGGTGTAACGGATTACGTGTATTTAGAATCTGCGTTAGGGTGTCGCGGATTACATATAATTAGGATTGTTGCATTTGGTCTGCAGTTTTCCAATGTTATATTTACGTAAAGGTTTCTTTCACTCATTTTATTTACGTAAATTATCCTCATATTTTATTGGAGTTAGGGATAACAATGGGTCTTTAATATCGAATTCTCTCTGCCATATTTATTATCTGCGCCAAAATTTTTTCAGGTATTCATCGTTTTTCTTCGAAGATAAAGATGTTTTTTGCAATCCATTATTTGAAGCCACGATTTCCATGTTTGAGGTTTGGGTTCTTTGAGATTGAGTTTGTAAGATAAAATTTGTTCTAAACCTCCATAACTTTCGAACAAAACCATAGATATAATAATTTGGTGAAGTGTCATACTTCATAGAGTGTGACTAATTCCAGATTATTACATTGAAGGCAGTCTCCATAATTCCATTACTGAATTATCTGTCCGCTATCAACCTTCCTAACAAATTTCTATTACAATTTTCTACTCGTTTTTCTTATATTTTTTTCTTCTAAAAAGACATTCTATTCTTTTTCTTCATCAGGTAGGTCAGGATCATAGTTTAATAAGGAACTCTTCATCGTCATGTTTGCGGCCTCTCAATACAATAATAAAATTTTCGGATCACACACATTTTCAAGTAAAAACAAAGTTCCATAAAGTTTTAGTCAAACTCTAACAAAACACAAAAATTCTAATTTTCACTAGTGGCACACGTCTAAAATTGATCTTGGTTTGTTATTAATTATTATTATTACTGTTGTTTGTGAAGAATAGTAA
Source organism: Arachis ipaensis (assembly GCF_000816755.2). Lineage (NCBI taxonomy): Eukaryota > Viridiplantae > Streptophyta > Magnoliopsida > Fabales > Fabaceae > Arachis > Arachis ipaensis. The sequence continues at coordinate 118,207,067 of NC_029788.2, forward strand.
GAATTTATATCATAAATATTTTTTCTTTGATAAATAGTTAAACGGCGTAGTCATTGGAGAAAGAAAAATGTTTGTTAATAAAAATAATATATAAGTACTTCGTTGAGTAATATTATTGTACTTTTGATATTTATTTAGAATTCCATCCACATCTTTCTTTGGAAATTCAATGTTATAACTAGAAGCAATTAATTAAACAATCACCCAATAATCTTAAAAAGGACGAGCCCCACTCCTTTAATTGAAATATATGTACAACTATAATTCTAGCTAACTTCATTAAGTTATATATAGTCATGCTAATTAATACTTAAGTAAAGTTGTGCATCAAATAGACAAATAGCATATAATCTCATATAATTTAAATGAATAAAATTTCATTTAAAAAAAAAAAGAAAACACAAAAAGATGGGGAAAAAACATGCCATCCGATCTTACTCAAAAATATATAAAGCAG
>NC_029788.2:118207668-118213643 GCF_000816755.2 Arachis ipaensis
ATTTATTTAAAAATATTTAAAATTAATATTTAATTTAAAAAATATAAAAATAAATAATTTTTAAAAATTAAAATTTACTAAAAAAAGTAAATTAGGCAAAATTTAAACACCAACTCATAAATACCATAAAATTTGCCATATATATTATAGGAAAAGCTTATATTGACTTAGGATATTGATGAGCAGATATTTTATACGTTTTTTGACATCATTTTCATATAATTTTTAGCATGTTTTATTTAAGTTTTATTATATTTTCATAGGTTTTAGTGTAAAATTCACATTTTTGGATTCTACTTTGAGTTTGTGTGTTTTTATGCAATTTCAGGTATTTTCTGGCTGAAATTGAGAAGTTAGAGCAAAAGTCTGATTCAGAGGCAGAGAAAGCACTGCAGATGCTGTCAGGATCTAAGCTCCATGCACTCGGATGAGATTTTCTGGAGCTACACAAGTCCAAATGGAGCGTTTTCAACGGCTATGAAAAGTAAACATCCAGAGCTTTCTAGAAATATATAATAGTCCATACTTTGCTTCGGAAATGAAGGCCCAAAACTAGCGTTCAATGCCAGCCATCTACCCCAGTCCTAGCGTCTAACGCCCACAGAGAGGTGGCCAGCGTCCAACGCCCAAAAGGGGCCCCTAGCCAGCGTTCAATGCCCCTAGGGAGTCCTAGCACGTGGAAGACACTTAAGTTCAGCCCATACACTCACCAAGTGGGCCCCATAAGTGGATTTTTGCACTACAAGCCTAAGCCTATCATATTTCTGTAATTCCTACTCATTAGTTTAGTATTTAAAGGAGAAGATCACCCTTGTTTAGGATCTTCTTCCCTACTTTCACATTCGAACATTGTATTTTATAGTATGAGTTTCTAAACCTCCTAAGGTTAAGGTTAGGACCTTTGCTGAGTTTTATGGATTAATAAAAATACTATTGTTCTATTTCAATTCGTGTTTAATCCTCTCCTAAGATGTATCTTCATTCTTCAACCTTATGAATGAGTTGAACCGGCACAAGGTTATCTCTATTCTACATGGGTTCAGGGAGCGTCTTTCATCGGATATTAATGAATCACTAGCTTAAGGATACATCTCTTAGATTGCTAATCCACGACTTCGTTGGGGACTTCTCGAGACATCAGTTCAGCCAAGGTATAGGGAGATTAGAGTCTTTGTTGTAAAGGCTAGAACCAAGGCGCAGCATTCTCTGATCCGGATGATTCGACCTTGTCTGTGGCGTTTTGAGTAGGATCACCAAGGGAATGAACTGCAGGAGCTTCACCCTCATTCAGACTGGATGCGCACTAAACCTGGTGTTCAGCCTAGAGAAAGATTGGCGGCTGCTCAAACCAGCGTTGATCACATACAGCCTGCTATAAAAGAAATCATTCACAATTGGAGTAGACAGTAAGAAAGTATTGATCCAGAAAAAGAAAGCATCTCTTAAGCCTTAACCATCTTCTTATCATTAGATTCACAACCACTGAGTAATGTTATTTTACTTTACTTTTAGGCATTTAAACAAATAAACAACTCTTCTATCCGCCTGACTAAGATTTACAAGATAACCACTGTTTGATCCAAGCCAAAAATCCTCGTGGGATTGACCCTGACTCACCTCGGGTATTACTTGGACGACCCAGTGCACTTGCTGGTTCAGCTATACGGAGTGTGGAAATCTGTGAACCAAGTTTTTGGCGCCGTTGTCGGGGATTGTTCGAGTTTGAACAAACTAACGGATTATCTTGTTGCTTAGATTAGGTATTGTTTTTAATTTTGTTCGAGTCTTTTATTTTTTTTTCTTTTCAAAAAATCAAAAAAATATTTTCAAAAATCTTTGTTTTCTTTATTTATCATTGTTCTTGTTTGAGTCTTTTGTTCTTGTTAGAGTCTTTTCGAAATTCTTGTCCTTTTTTCAAAAAAATTTTCAAAAATAGTGTCTTTTGTTTGAGTCTAGTATCAAATCTTAAGTTTGGTGTCCATTGTGTGTTCTTTAATTGCTTTGAATTTTTCGAGTTTGTTCTTGGTGTTTGTTCCGAGGGTTACCTGAAACTGTAGGTTGATCTCGGACGAGATCTTCTGTGCTGGTCGGAACCGATGTGTCCGGCTGGTGAATGGTAACCGGAGCTGGTACGTCCGACTTGTTTGGACTTGAATGTGCTGCTGATCCTCTGTCACCGAAGGGTGGGGGGTACCTGCAAGAGACTCCGATGCTTAAGTTAGCATGGGTATTAAACAGGTGTTATGTAGAATCAGAGTATGAGTTATACCTGGGTGCTCCAGTGTATTTATAGTAATGTGGGCTGACCTTTCGGGTAAGATAAGTTAATTACTTTATCTTATCTTATCTTATTTTGAGTGAAGTTAGCTTATCTTCAAGGGAACCGCCTTTATCTCCATAGGCTTGAAGTGCCTTTGGATTTGGGTCGTGTTCCTCCATTTGGGCCTTTTACTGGGCTCTTTTGTTGATACGGCCGAGTTCTTTAAGAAGAAGTCGGTCCGCTCAACCTGAAGAGGTCGGTCGCTTTATCATTGATCATCGGATAGCGGATAGCTCGGCCCAGGGTATGAACAGTGCCCCTGCTTGAGCTCAGTCTTCTTTGTCGAGGTTGAGTCCTTGACTTCAGTCCTTCTTGAAGCCGAACTCAAGCATTTTTGTCGATTCCTTCGTAGTAGCTTTTGAATGTAGAACGTTTTTTCTCAAAAAGCGCGCGCTTTTGTATTAGCGCTTTGTTCTGGGGAACGTGCGAGGGTTTAATACCCTAATTAATTGGCATTTAATTGCCCCGTTTCCCTTAAACTTCTTTATTTTTGAATTTCATACTCAGGAAACGGTTTTCCTTCTTCGCTCTTTTCGTAACTTCTTCGCAATTTCCTCCTTTGTTCTCTTACTCTCCGCTTTTCGCCCATATTTCTGTTTTCCTTGCGTTGCGGCGTTGCTTGGCGTTTTTCTGGGTAGCTTTCATTTCTGCGTCTCTTCCTTCCCTTGAAGCTTCTTTCTTCTCCAGGTTAGTTTCACTCGCATTTTTCTTCTTCTTTTGTCGCTTTGGTTTTATGATGGAGTTTTGATTTTGCTTTTAAGGAAAGTTTGTATCTTTCTGTTTTTTGTCGCTCCTATTTGAAATGTGTGTTCCGGGAGTTTCTTTCCTCTTCTGCATGATCCTTTTTACTTTTCCTGTTGCTTGATGCTTTTTGGGGCTTTGCATGTTTGTGAGTTGCGTCTTTGATGATTCGTGTTTGGTATGTTCGATGTTGATGCTTGTTCTCTGCTGATTTTTCGCTTTATTTCGAGAAAGTTTGCGCCTTTTGCTATTTTTCTGCCTTGGCCTTTTTTGGAACTTCTGATAAACTGTAGGAGGGTGGACCTTTTGCATTTTTGCTTCCTTTGTTTTTCTTTCTGGATTTTATTTTGATGAGTGCCGGGATGTAGGCTGTAGAAGTAACTTGAAAGTCCTTGTTTGTTTACTGCCTCCAAGGGATGCCCCAAGGGCTTTGGTTTGAGTCTTGGGATTTTCCTTTCCTGTTTGTTTGTCTGTCGAGTTGTTTTGCCCCTCATCCGAGATGTTTTGTTAGTAATCCACTCTTCTTTTCTTTTGTAGGATTTAGTTGACCTCATGTCTTCCCGAAATAACGTTGTAGAGATGCCTTCCCAGGTTCCCACGGGTATGGCCGACTGGGTGGACTCCATGGTTCTCATGTGTGTCTCGTTGGTTGATTCTAATTTTTGTGCTCAGCTTAGGCAATTTCATAGTGTCTGTAGAAATTCTGGAGATGAGAAGAACTATGAACTTGTCCCCCCATCTTCTGACGAGAGAGTCTGCTTTTCAAGTCGGGTTGTTGATGGTCGCCCTTTCTTTTATGCTTATGATTTTTTCTTTGGTCAGCTGGGTATCACCCTTCCTTTTACCAAATTTGAAGCCGACCTGTTATGGTCTTGTAATGTTACCCCTTCTCAACTTCACCCCAATTCCTGGGATTTTATTAAAATTTTCCAATTGCTGTGCGATGGTTTTGGTATTCCTGCTTCCCAATCTCTCTTTTTCTATCTCTTTGTCTTGACTAAGCCCGGTGTGGTAAAAAAGAAGTCAGCTTGGGTCTCCTTTCGTTCTACCCAAGGAAAGAAGGTTTTTTCCATGTTTGACGAGTCGTTCCGTGATTTTAAAAACTACTTTTTCAAGGTCCGAGCTGTTGAAGGAGCTCGGCCCTTTTTTCTGGATGAGAATGACGAACCTGCTTTTCCCTTGGAATGGCAAAAAGACGTGAGGGTCTCCCGGTATTCGTGGGAAATGTTGGATGAGGCTGAGCGAGCCTTTGTGACTATCTTGGAAGAACGCTGGGGTCAACCTCCCCATCTTGACACAAAGAAATTTCTAACCAATCCTTCTCTTCTTCAAACTGAACTGGGTATCTTGTGTTTATTATCTTGTTTATGTTGCTTGTAGCTGTCTTTTCCGACTTATCCGACTTGTAGCTGAATTTTCTGTTTTGCTTGCAGAGGGAATGAAGAATAATGAAGCTATGAAAGCTTTTAAGAGGGCACATAGGGCGACTGCTGCCAGAAATGTTACTGCCAGGGCAGCTGGGGAGGGATCCTCCCAGGTGCGCGAGAAGCCATCAGTGCAGAGTTCCGTCGGGGTGAAGAAAGTGATCCCTACACCCCGAGTTCGTTTGGTAGATCCTCACGTTGCCTCTGTTGCTCCTTCTGTTGCTCCTCCCAATAAAAAACAAAAGACTGCTGAGCCCTTCGACCTCGATGCTCCTGATTTTAATGCTATTGAATTCGTGGATCAACAAATCGGTCCCTACGGCGCTCTCTCCATGGACGATGTGTCCATCCTTCATCACTTGGAATTCATGGCCCGAAATCATGTGAAGATGGCGTATATGTCGGCTGCCATATATCGGACTGCTCAGAATCTCCCTCTCCACGCCACTAAAGCGTTTATGGAGGAGGCAAAACAAGAGTTTGATCGGATGAAGGAGTTAAAGGAGGAGCTTGAGACGAAGGTGGCCAAGCTGGAGAAGGACTTGAAGAATGAGGAGGCGAGTTCTCAGTCATTGGCAGCTTCATTGAGGTTGGCTGAGGACGCAGTCTTGATGCACAAGGATAGTTATGTTACCTCTTATCGAGAGGTGATGCGCCTGAGGGAGGAGCTCGACCATGCCCGGGAAGATTATTCTGAGCTTCAAGGTCATCTCGTTGGCAGCGTGACTGCTGCTTACGAGAACTTGAAGGAGCAAGTTCGGGTCATTGCTCCCGAGGCCGATCTCACCTTTTTTAGCCTGGATAATATTGTCAGAGATGGCAAGATTGTCCCTGATGATGAGGGTGATGATGATGAGGTTGTTCCTCCCCCTGTGTCCTCTGCTAAAGTGCCGACTTCTTCTGTTCCTCCGGTTGCACCTGATTCGGATTGCCAGATTCTGAACCGGGAGGATGGAACTGTAGACGCCGTACCGATTCAGACTCGTCCTCCTTCTCCTTGTCCTGATGCTGCCAAGAAGGCTCCTGATGCTTGCTGATCTCTTTCCTGGGAATTTGTGTAGTTGGCCCGGCTTGTGGACTTTTTTAAAACTTTTTTATTTATTTATTAACGCTTTCCTAGTTGCTTTTCTAGCAACTTTTATTTTGACAAACAAAAAAGGTAGCTCGCCATCCTTAGATTTTGCTGGCCTTCGAGGCTTTTGCAACTTTGTAGATTTTACATAATGCCTTTTGATTTGCCATTTTTCTGTTTTCTGCCGATGTGTGATATCTTGTGGCTCGACCTCCTTGGGTTATTTCATTGTTTGCAGCTTGAATCCTTTGAGGTTACGATTTGTGAGGTCCAACTTGCTTCTCGGCTTTCCGTATTTGTGACTAGTTCCTTTGCGTTGGTCCCCTTTTTAAGTTATTATTGTAATCCTCTCTTTCAGAGATTACTTTTTTATAACTTGTCTGTAGGAGATTGACTTCGTCAGGTCGATCTCTTTTTA
>NC_029788.2:118214068-118219195 GCF_000816755.2 Arachis ipaensis
ACTTTAATAACTTTTTGTTTTGGGCTGACTTTGTTATGTCGGGCCCTTCTAAGTTAAAGTAATCCTCTTTAATAGGGTTGGCCAGACCTCTTTCCAGGGTTTACTTATAACTTGGTTTGACTTGGTTCGACTTCTTAATGTTCGACCAGTCTTTAAGTTATTATTTTAGCGATCCGTAAGACCTCGTCAGGTTCTTTTTTAGATCACTTTCGATAACTTCTTACATTATTCTGTGTTCATCTTTGCCAATTTGTAGAAAGTGGTTGTCATCTCTAGATCGTCCTTTGGGTGAATCGCGTTTTCACCTTTATCGGACGGTTGTCTTTATCGTGATCGTGCAGTGAAATTCTTTTCACTTTCTGCCGATCTGTTGCTTTATAATCGGACGATGAATGCTTCAGATTAATGCGTCTTGAAATCTTTGTAGAATATCTAAAATATATTTTATTTAAAGAAAAAGTGCAAATAGATACATATGGGATTGTCTGAGTCTTAACTTGGTGCCTCATTAAAAAACCTTTTCAGGAAAAAGAGTGCATCCAATGATGAGATCTTTTATCGTTTCTTAACTATAGTACCTTCTTAGGTTGCAAGCGTGCCACGACCTGGGAAGCTCTCGTCCATCGAGTTCAGACAGTCTGTAGTAGCCCTTTCCAAGTACTTCTACAAATCGGTAGGGTCCTTTCCAGTTTGCTGCCAGCTTTCCTTCTCCTGGTCGAGTTGTTCCGATATCATTTTGGATTAGGATGAGATCATTCTCTACAAAACTTCTCGGCACTACCTTTTGATTATATCTGGAAGCCATTCGGCGCTTTAGAGCTTCTTCCCTGATCCGAGCTCTTTCCTGGAGTTCGAGTAACAAGTCGAGCTCTTCTCTCTGAAGTTGGGAGTTTGCTCCCTTATTGTAGTGAACTACTCTGGGCGACCCTTCCTCGATCTCTATTGGAATCATTGCCTCTATTCCGTATGCTAATCGGAAGGGGGATTCCTTCGTGGTGGAATGTGGCGTTGTTCGATATGCCCATAGGACCTGTGGAAGCTCTTCTGCCCAGGCTCCCTTTGCATCTTGTAATATCCGTTTTAATCCGGCCAGTATAACTTTGTTAGCATCTTCGGCCTGTCCGTTGGCTTGTGGATGTTCAACGGAGGTGTACTGGTGCTTTATATTCAAGTCGGCTACTAGTTTTCTGAAGCCTGCATCTGTGAATTGAGTGCCATTGTCTGTGGTTATCGAATATGGAACCCCGAACCTCGTGACAATATTTCTATATAAGAATTTCCGGCTTCTTTGAGCGGTGGCATTGGCCAGGGGCTCTGCCTCGATCCACTTTGTAAAGTAATCTACCCCTACTATGAGGAATTTAACTTGTCCTGATCCCTGTGGGAAGGGGCCGAGAAGATCGAGTCCCCATTTTGCAAACGGCCAAGGCGAGGTCACGCTGATGAGCTCTTCTGGCGGGGCAATGTGAAAGTTGGCATGTTTCTGACATGGTGGGTATCTCTTTACAAATTCTGTGGCTTCTTTCTGTAGAGTTGGCCAATAAAATCCTGCCCGGAGCACTTTTTTGGCGAGAGCTCGTGCTCCGAGATGATTGCCATAGATACCGCCGAGTATTTCTTCTAGCACTTCTCTTGTATTGGAGGTTGGCACGCATTTTAGTAAAGGTGTTGAGATTCCTCTTTTATACAGGATGTTGTTTATGATAGTGTAGTACTGTGCCTCCCTTTTTAACCTTTTTGCCCCATTTTCTTTTATAGGAGCGTTCCTGTTTTGAGGTAGTTGGTTATAGGGGTCATCCATCCTTGGTCCTGACTTATTATAGTCAGGACTTTTTCCTCTTCTGAGATTGACGGGTTCTGCAACATTTCCTGGATGAGGCTTCTGTTGTTACCCCCTGGTTTGGTACTGGCTAGTTTTGAGAGTGCATCAGCTCGGGCATTTTGTTCGCGGGGTATGTGGCAGATCTTATACTCCCCGATTTGTCCGAGCTGTTCCTTGGTTTTATCCATATACTTTTTCATGGTGGGATCTTTGGCTTGGTAGCTCCCTGTTATTTGTGATGTAACCACTTGTGAATCGCTGTAAATGTTGAGTTTTTGAGCTCCGACCTCTTTAGCCAGCTAATAATGCTTCATATTCCGCCTGGTTGTTTGAGGCCGGGAACCCGAACTTGAGGGAGAGCTCAATTTGGGTTCCTTGGTTGCTTTCTATTATCACGCATGCGCCGCTTCCAGTCTTATTTGAAGAACCATCCACGTAAAGGTTCCATTCTGTGGGGGTTTCTAGGGCATCTGTGAATTCTGCGATAAAGTCGGCCAGATATTGTAATTTGATTGCCGTCTGAGCTTCATATTGGAGATCAAACTCTGACAACTCGACTGCCCATTGTAAGATTCTGCCTGCTAGATATGTTTTCTGCAATATTCCTTTTATGGGTTGGTTAGTTCGAACCTTGATGGTGTGAGCCTGGAAGTACGGGTGGAGTCGTCGAGATGTTAGGATAAGAGTATAGGCGAATTTTTCTATTTTCTGGTAGTTCAGCTCGGATCCCTGTAGTGCCTTGCTAATGAAGTAGACAGGTTGTTGTCCATTTTCGTCTTCTCTGACTAGTGCTGATGCTACTGCCTTGCTTTCCACTGCGAGGTATAATATGAGTGGTTCTCTAACTCGCGGTCGGGATAGGATAGGTGGCTGTCCTAAGAACTTCTTGAGGTCTTGGAAGGCTTGCTCGCACTCTATTGTCCATTCGAATTGTTTTTCCTTTCTTAAAGTAGCATAGAAGGGAAGAGATCTTATCGCGGCTCCTGCTAAGAATCGGGATAGGGCAGCCAGTCTCCTGTTGAGTTGCTGTACTTCTTTAACACAGGTTGGGCTCTTCATGTTGAGTATGGCCTGACATTTGTCTGGATTTGCTTCAATTCCTCTTTGAGTGAGCATGAAGCCTAAGAATTTGCCTGCTTCTACTGCAAAGGTGCATTTCGCAGGATTGAGTCGCATGTCATGCTTCCTTATGGTGTCGAATACTTGAGCCAGGTCGGACAATAGTGTCTCTTCGCTTTGCGTTTTTATTAGCATGTCGTCCACATAGACCTCCATGATCTTTCCGATGTGATCCGAAAAAACTTTATTCATTAGTCTTTGATAAGTAGCTCCTGCGTTCTTGAGACCGAAGGGCATCACGATGTAACAGTAGTTCACCTTTGGTGTTAAAAATGAGGTCTTTTCTTGATCTGGTGGATACATGGAAATTTGGTTGTATCCTGAATATGCATCCATAAACGAGAGATATTTATATCCAGAGGAAGCATCTACCAAGGCGTCGATACTTGGGAGTGGGTATGGATCTTTTGGACAAGTTTTGTTGAGATCGGTGTAATCGGTGCACATTCGCCACTTCCCATTCGATTTTTTCACCAAGACGACGTTGGCTAGCCATAGCGGGTATTTAACTTCTCTTATAAATCCGGCTTCCAGCAGTGCCTGTACTTGCTCTTCCACAGCCTGGGATCGCTCTAGCCCAAGCTTTCTTCGTCTCTGCTGTACCGGTGGAGATCTTGGGTAGACCGCCAACTTGTGGCACATTAGCTTAGGGTCTATGCCTGGCATGTCCGCGGCTTTCCATGCAAAGAGATCGACATTATCTCGTAAGAATTGTATTAGCAATTCTTTTAAATCTCCTTTGAGGATTGTGCCGATATTAGTTGTTTTTTCCGAGGTGTCCCCGATCTGAATTTTTTCTATCTCGCCCTCTGGTTGGGGGCGAAGATCTTCTCGTCGTTGAACTCCGCCCAACTCGATTGTGTGGAACTCTTCTCCTTTGCCTCTGAGGTTTAGGCTTTCGTTATAACAGCGACGTGCCATCTTTTAGTAAGCTTTTATCGTGGCTATCCCTTTTGGAGTTGGGAACTTCATACATAGGTGTGGGGTCGAGACTATTGTGCCGAGTTGGTTGAGTGTTGTCCGACCTATGAGAGCATTGTAAGCTGAACTTACATCGACTACGATGTAGTCTATTTTGAGGGTCCTGGATTGGTCTCCTTTTCCGATGGTTGTATGTAGTGATATATATCCTAGTGGTCGAACCGGGGTATCTCCTAACCCGAACAGACTATTTGGATATGCCTTTAGTTCTTTTTCTTCTAAGCCGAGTTTATCAAAGGCTGTCTTGAATAAGATGTCGGCAGAACTCCCTTGGTCTATTAAGGTGCGGTGTAGGTTGGCGTTTGCCAATATGATGGTGATGACCATGGGATCGTCGTGTCTTGTGATGATGCTGGACGCGTCCTCCTTAGTGAATGTTATCGCTGGGATGTTGAGTGCTTCCTCCTCTCCTTTGACATGATATACTTCTTTGAGATACCTTTTGCGGGAAGATTTGGAGATCTCTCCTGCTGCGAATCCGCCATGTATCATGTGGACATGTCTTTCTGGTGTCCGAGGTGATCGTTCTGTTCGTTCGGTATCTTCATCCCTTCGTCTTTTCTTTGATCATCATCTCGGGTGGCCAGGAATCGATCTAATTTTCCTTCCCTCACCAATTTTTCTATGATATTTTTTAAGTCAAAGCATTCGTTGGTGGCGTGTCCTCTAACCCGATGATATTCACAATATTCCTTCCGATTTCCTCCTCCCCTTTTTCCTTTGAGGGGCCGTGCTGGGGGAATTTTTTCTATATGGCAGACCTCTTTGTATATTTCGACTAGGGATGCTCTGAGGGGAGTATAATTATGGTATTTTTTAATTTTCTCCCCTTGTCGGTCTTCTTTTCTTTTAGATTCCTTGTCTCTGTCACGGTAGGAGGCCCCTGATTTTGAGGTCTCTCCTAACCGAGCGTTTTCTTCCATGTTGATGTATTTTCCTGCCCGTTCCTGCACTTCGTCTAAGGAGGTCGGGTACTTTTTTGATGTAGACTGGCTGAAAGGTCCCTCTCGTAGGCCGTTGATAAGTCCCATGATGGCGGCCTCTGTGGGTAAGCTTTGTATGTCCATGCATGTTTTGTTGAATCTTTCCATGTAGTTGCGGAGGCTCTCCCAATCTCCTTGCTTGATCCCTAGTAGACTGGGGGCGTGTTTAGCTTTATCTTTCTGGATGGAGAATCTGGCAAGGAACTTTCCGGCTAGGTCGTC
>NC_029788.2:118220035-118247497 GCF_000816755.2 Arachis ipaensis
GTAAGGTACATTCTGCTTCTGAAATTGCTGAGATGATGGTTGGGATCGGTGGTGCCGTCGTACAAAATCATATCCGGGAGTTTGAAGTCTTTTGGAATTTTGGTTTTCATGATTTCCCTGGTGAACGGATCCTGTTCTTTGCGTGAGCTTTCCTCAGGAGTGACCCGAGGGGCTTTTAATTTGAGATCGGCTTCTAATTACTGTAACTTGTCTTCCAATTCTCGTCGTCACCGTACTTCTTTTTGTAGATCTTTTCCGATTTCTCATTGTCATTGGGTTTCTTTTTCAAGTTGTTTCAAGCGATCTTGAAGGGCTTCTATTGCTCCCGGTTTAGCTGAATTTTTGTCTCTATTGGATTCCAGAGTGTCTTTTGGTGGGGTGTCCGCATTTTTGTGCGGTGTTCTATTTTCTAGGTCTGAGTCGTGGTCGTTGTCATGGTTGTCCGCCATGGTGATGGGATGACTTCCAGGGTCCCCGGCAACGGCGCCAATGTTCCGAGGGTTACCTGAAACTGTAAGTCGATCTCGGACGAGATCTTCTGTGCTGGTCGGAACCGATGTGTCCGGCTGGTGAATGGTAACCGAAGCTGGTACGTCCGACTTGTTTGGACTTGAACGTGCTGCTGATCCTCTGTCACCGAAGGGTGGGGGGTACCTGCAAGAGACTCCGATGCTTAAGTTAGCATGGGTATTAAACAGGTGTTATGTAGAATTAGAGTATGAGTTATACCTGGGTGCTCCAGTGTATTTATAGTAATGTGGGCTGACCTTTCGGGTAAGATAAGTTAGTTACTTTATCTTATCTTATCTTATTTTGAGTGAAGTCAGCTTATCTTCAAGGGAACCGCCTTTATCTCCATAGGCTTGAAGTGCCTTTGGATTTGGGTCGTGTTCCTCCATTTGGGCCTTTTACTGGGCTCTTTTGTTGATACGGCCGAGTTCTTTAAGAAGAAGTCGGTCCGCTCGACCTGAAGAGGTCGGTCGCTTTATCATTGATCATTCCGGGTCGGATAGCTCGACCCAGGGTATGAACAGTGTTCTTCTCAATCTTCAAGTTGTTCTTGTTTTTCTTTTTCTTTTGATCTTAAAATTTTTAGTTTGGTGTCTTTTTGTTGTTTTTTCTTTGAAATTTTTGAAACTTAGTGTCTTTAGATCAAAAAATTTTAAGTTTGATGTCTTTTTGTTGTTTTTCTCTTTCTTCATTAAATTCAAAAATAAAAAAAATCAAATATCTTTTCTTATCTTTCCTTAGTTTTCGAAATTATTGCCTAGTTGATTTCAAAAATTTTAAATTTGGCATTTTCTTGTTAGTCAAGTCAAGATTTAAATTTTAAAATCACATCTTTTTTTAATCATTTCAAATCTTTTATTTTAATTTGATTCTTTCCTATCTTAACTTTCTTTTAAAATTTAAATTTCAAATCTTTTTAAATTAAAAACTATCTTTTTTATTTTAATTTCAAATCTTTTCAAATCTTATGTTTCTTAACTTCTTTTTCAAATTTTTATCTTATCTTGTTTCAATTTCAAATTTCAAATTCAAATCTTTTTCAAATTTCAATTTAAAAAATAATTATTATTTCAAAATCAAATCTTTTCTAATCTCCTATCTTATCTTGTTTTCAAATATTTCTTAATTAGTTACTTTTTTTCTCTTTCTTTTTTTTAAAACCTCCTAACTAATTCCTCTCTTCTCTATTTTCAAAAATCTCTCTTCTCTTTCTCTCCCTTCTTTTTTGAATTATATCATCTAACTTTCAAATTTTTTCAATTAATTAACTTTTATTTTGGAATTTAATAAATAAATAAATAAATAATTTAATTCTATTTACTCTTTACTTCTTTCTTCTATCTTTCTTTCACCATGAACCCAAATGGGAATGAACAGTTCAAAAGAACTTTGGGGTCCTACATGTCCCCCAGTCCTGACTTCTATGGGAGAAGTATTAGTATACCTCCCATTGGAGCAAGTAACTTTGAGCTCAATCCACAGCTCATTATTCTAGTGCAGCAAAACTGCTAGTACTCTGGACTTCCACAGGAAGAACCTGCTGAGTTCCTGGCAGACTTCTTATAAATTGCTAACACAGTACATACTGAGGGAGTAGATCAGGATGTTTACAGACTACTACTCTTTCCCTTTGCTGTAAGAGACCAAGCAAAGAGGTGGTTGGATAACCAGCCCAAATCTAGCTTGAGAACATGGAAGCAGCTAGTAGATAAGTTTCTAATTCAATACTTCCCTCCGAGAAAGATGACTCAGTTAAGACTTGATATCCAGGGCTTCAAGCAAGAGGACAATGAATCTCTTCATCATGCCTGGGGGAGGTATAGGAGAATGCTCCGGAAATGCCCCACTGAAATGTTCTCAGAATGGGTGCAATTAGACATCTTCTATTATGGCCTTATAGGCATGGCCCAGATGTCTTTAGACCACTCTGCTGGTGGCTCTATACATATGAGAAAGACAATTGAAGAGGCTCACGAGCTTATTGAGATAGTTGCCACTAATCAACATCTGTACTCAGCTACTGAGACTTCTATAAAAGGAGAGGTTAAGGTAATATCTACTGAACCTAACCCTCCAGAACAGGATGGTCCATTGACTCAGCAATTACACGCCCTTGCCCAGTAACTGCTAAAATTGCAAGAGGCTTTGAGAGAAACTCAGGCTTCTAACAGGAATGTGGAAGCCCAGCTAAGTCAAACAAGGCAGCAGTTATCTAAGCGGATAACAGAAGAGTGTCAGGCCATTCAACTGAGGAGTGGAAAATGACTAAACACCTAACCCCAGTTTAACAGAAGATCAAGGGAAGAAAAACTAACAGAAGAATACCAGACTAATGTCCAAGACATCTCTGAGGGTGTTGAACAGCCAAAGAGGAATGTCATTAGCATTCAACGCCAAGAAGGGGTATCCACCCCTAGCGTTGAATGCCCAATTGGGGGGCAGCAACCTTGGCGTTCAACGCCAAGAAGGGGTATCCACCCCTAGCGTTGAACGCCCAATAGGGGACAGTGTTCTTGGCGTTGAATGCCTAAATAAGGGTAGTCAGACACATACAAGTGTTGATAATACCCTTCCTAAGCAAGTTACTAACCCCCTTCCAATTCTGCAAGCATTCAACCTACATCAACTAAAGTTGATGAATACAGGGCCAAGATGCCATATCCTCAAAAGCTCCGCCAAGCGAAAAGAGATAAACAATTTACCCGCTTTGCGGATTATCTCAAGACACTTGAGATCAAGATTTCTTTTGCAGAGGCTCTTGAACAGATACATTCTTATGAAAAATTCATAAAGGATATCTTAAGCCATAAAAAGAATTGGAGAGAAGCAGAAACAGTCTTCCTCACTGAAGAGTGCAGTGCAGTAATTTAAAGAAGCTTACCAGAGAAACTCAAAGATCCTAGAAGCTTTATGATATCCTGCACCTTGGGGGATGCTTGCACAAGAACTGCATTGTGTGATCTTGGGGCAAGCATCAACCTGATACCATTTTCATTTATAAAGAAGCTTGGTTTAACTCACAAAGTGAAACCAACCCGCATATATCTTCAACTTGCTGATGGCTCTATTAATCTTCCATCAGGCGTGATTGAAGACATGATTGTTATAGTTAGACCCTTTGCCTTTCCCACAGATTTTGTGGTACTGAAAATGGATGAGCACAAGAGTGCAACCCTCATACTAGGAAGACCCTTCCAAGTTACAGGACGAACTCTCATTGATGTTGAAAAAGGGAAAGTAACCCTGAGAGTCAATGAGGATGAGTTTGTGCTAAATGCTGCAAAGCCATGCAGCATCCAAACACTCCAGAGGAGTGTATGAGTATTGATATAATTGATTTTCTGGTTGAAGAAGTGAATATGACTGAGAGACTCGAAGAAGAGCTGAATGACATCTTTTATGATGCTCAGCCTGGGTTAGAAGAGCCAGAGGAAACTAAGAAGACTCTGAAAACTCCTAAGGACGAGGACAAGCCTCCCAAACTCGAGCTCAAACCATTACCATCCTCCTTGAAATATGCATTTCTGAGAGATGGGGATACTTATCCTGTGATCATAAGCTCTGCCTTAAAATCACAGGAAGATGAAGCACTAATCCGAGTACTAAAGACACACAAGACAGCTCTTGGGTGGACAATCAATGACCTTAAGGGCATTAGTCTAACCCGATGCATGCACAAGATCCTGCTGGAGGATGATGCCAAACCAGTGGTTCAACCACAGAGGCGACTAAACCCAGCCATGAAGGAGGTGGTGCAGAAGAAAGTCACAAAATTATGGGAAGCTGGGATCATTTATCCCATTTCTAACAGCCCTAGGTGAGCTCTGTCTAAGTTATCCCCAAAAAAGGTGGCATGATAGTGGTTCATAATGAAAAGAATGAACTAATTCCTACAAGGACAGTTATAAGGTGGCGTATGTGCATTGACTATAGAAGGCTTAACAACGCCACCAGAAAGGATCATTTTCCTTTACCATTTATAGATCAAATGCTAGAGAGACTAGCAGGGCATGCATTTTATTGTTTCCTGGATGGTTATTCCGGTTACAATCAAATTGCAGTGGATCCACAAGATCAAGAAAAGATAGCATTTACATGCCCATATGGTGTGTTTTGTAAGAACCACAATTAATCAACTGGTTAATTAAGTGATTATATTGCCCAGATTAGACTCCGCAAAGTTAGAGTGAGAATTTGAGGATTTAAATGTGATTTTCAGACTCAGTAGGTCTTTTCGAGTCAGAAAATGTGTTTTTTGTGAAAAACCATAAAAAATCGCGAACCGACAGTCGAACTGGTTCAAATCTGCCCGGTGCTGAGCGAGAAAAAGTGGAAACAGTAAAAAATCTTAGAAAATTTTAGAAATAGAAAACCAGGCATTAATTTTAAAGGTTTGGCCCGAAGTTGGGCCAAACGGGGTAAAAACGCTAACGGGTTGGACCGGGCCCAAGTTGGGCCCAAGCCCAACATATATAAAGGTTCATTAATGAACCCTCATCTCACAAACACACACACACATCAGAAATTGAAAGGGGAGAAGAGGAGGAAGAAAACACTATTCACTCATCACTTCAACTTGCGATATCTTGAGCTACGGTGCTTCGATTTACGTGTCATCAGCGGCTACGTGTTCCTTGCAAAGAGCTCTACAAAATCCATATAAGAAACTGTTATGGAAAGCTCGAAATCCTCTCAGTTATTCCCTCCAAAATTCCGGGTGTTTAGGGCTTTGGGTTAAATGAGTTTTTGTGATTTTGGATGTTTAGGTTTGCTCAAATGCTTGCTTAGCATTGGATGTTGGCTATCAAATCTGTTGGAAAATGTAAGAGACACTAAACTCTCATGGTATTATGTTTAAATGGAACCCTAGGTTGATTTGTGATGATTTATGCATATGTAGTTTGATTTTTGTGAGTTTGGAGCTTGTTGGTGCTTGTTGGAGTTACATTGGTGGCTTGCTTGTGGTGGAGAACTCAACTTGTGCCATTTTGGAGTTTATGTTAATATAGAGAATTGGCCAAGGTATGGTTTTGATTTCCTCTATGTAGTATATAATATTCATGGACACTTAGGCTAGTGACCCATAGGATAATTTTGAATTTAAATGGTTGTTGAGTTGTTAAATGATGGTATGTGGTGATTTATGATGAATTGATGATTGTTGAGTTTGATTATGATGATGGATAGTGATATGATGATGATGATGAATGATTGTGAAGTTGAGAAGTAAATTGTGTTGATATATATGTGATGTTAATGTTGATGACTTGGTAATGTAATTGGAGAAATGTTTATAGGGTTGATTATAATTTGACATATTGATGTTGAGGTTGAGGATGATGAAAACTGAAGGAAAAATGTGGTGTGTTTGGTGTAATATGACATAAAGGGTTAATTTTAATGAGAAATGATGTTTGGAATGTTTTGGTATGGTTTTGGTTGTGTTTTATGAGAAATTGTGGAAAATTGTGAAATTGGGTAAAAGTTGGTTTTTAGTGAACTTTGTCTGATCATAAATTTTGCCTCAGTTTTCAAAATCTGATGAAATTTATTTAGAATTAAAGATCTTTGAAAATCCTTTTAATCGATATAAAGTTTGTGAAATTTGAAATTTTGTAGAGGAAGTTATGATCATTCAAAGATGGTGTTAAAAATCTGAAATTCTGCAAAGTTGCAGAATTTCAGGACTTCTAATATGTGCGCACGCACAATACTGCAAAAATATTATTCTGTGTAGACGCACAGGCAGGAAAAGGCTCTCTGCTTGCAGCGTTAGCACAACTTGTGCGCGCGCACATCAACGAAGAATTGCAACCTGTGCGCACGCACAGCCCTGTGCGCACGCACAAGTCAGGAAGGGTCGTCTGTTGGGGGCGCTAGCACACCTTGTGCGAGTGAACAGACCTTATAAATTTCGGTATCTGTGCGTACACACACCCCTGTGCGTACGCACACGCCATGTTTTTCAAATTTTAACTTTGTTTCAACTATTTCACCTGCACAACAAGGTTGTAAGCTTCTATAAAACCATTTTAAGGCTTTTGGGCTTAATTTTGAGTATGGAAGTTTGGAAAATAAGCTAAGGGTTTTAGTTGATGATTATTATGAAAAACTAGAAAATAGAGGTTTAGGTTTCTAGTGTACTAGGGATGGGCTTGGTGGAGTGAGAAAGAGGAATGGAGATGTTGGATTGACAGTGGTTAAGATGAGTCGAGGACTCGGAATGAGATGATGGATCCATGGCATACTGAAAATGTTTTTTTGAAAACCACTGATATATCAATTGTATATTGAGATTTTGAGACGCTATGCGCCCGGCAGGAACGGCGGTTGGATCCCGCCTGTCGAGGTAGCAGCGGCGGCGTAAGGGCGGTGGTTCGTTCCGCTTGCATTGAGATGTGAGGTCGGTGGCAATAGTTTCCCGATCGCATCCCTTCGGATCTCTAGAGCGTACAGGCACAAAATCCTGGATAGTGATCTGAGCACTATATCTCGGGAGTTTCCAATGATGATTCCGAAGGGCGACATCTCCATGGATATGTGTCGGGTTGGCAGTTGAATTGACAATGTGATATCACAGCCAATAGAGTAGGCATTCATCATATGCATCTTCTATCTGTTTGTATGCTTTGCCGACTTGTAATGGTTTGCCTATTTGGATAACATGCCTAGATGCTACTTGTATTACTTGCCTTATATGCTTTCACTTGTGATTTACTTGCATTGTATATAATTGTGTTTTTCTACTAGGATTGAGGAGGTTCGGAAGGCGGTGGCGATGGGATCGCGTGGAGGATAGGTTGGTGAAGGCTGTGGGACAGCGGTGTTTGGTTAGAGTAGAAATCCTTTAAGATAGATTACCCTCTTGATATGCTTAGGTCTTAAGCTTTATTAAGGTTTTACATGTTTATGCTTCATTGTTTTAGTATGCCTAAGATGAATCTTGTGATGGATATTGTTCCGAGGGTTATCTGAAACTGGAGGTCGATCTCGGTTGAGATCTTCTGTACGGGTCGGTGCCGACGAGTTCGGCCGGTGAGTGGCGGCCGGAGTTGTCGTATCCGATTTGTTGGACTGACTACACTACTGATCCTTGGTCACCGGAGGGTGGGGGGTACCTGCAAGAGACTCCAATGCTTAAGTTAGCATGGGTATTAAACAGGTTTTTAGTAGAATCAGAGTATGAGTTATACCTGGGTGCTCCAGTGTATTTATAATGATGAGGAGTGACCTTTCTAGATAGGATAAGTTAGTTATCTTATCTTATCTTATCTTATCTTTGGGTGAGGTCAGCTTATCTTCAAGGGAACCGCCCTTATCTCTATAGGCTCGAACTGCCTGTGGATTTGGGTCGTGTTCCTCTACTTGGGCCTTTTATTGGGCTTTCCTGTCGATTGGCCGAGCTCTTTAGAAGAAGAGGTCGGATAGTCTGACCTGAAGAGGTTGGTCGCTTTGTCGCCAATCATCCCGGGTCGGATAGCTCGACCTAGGGTATGAACAGTGCCCCTGCTTGAGCTCGGTCTTCTTTTTTGAGGTCGAGTCCTTTGACTTCGGTCCTTCTTTGGTGAAACCGAGTTCAAGCATTTCGTCGATTTCTTCCTTTTGTAGAATCTTTTGAATGTAGAACGTTTTCCTCTAAAAGCGCGCGCTTTTATACCAGCGCTTTGTTCTTGGGAACGTGCGAGGGTTTAATACCTTCATTAATTGGTATTAATTGCCCCGTTTTCCCTTGGCTTTTTATTTTGAATTTCACAATAAAAAACGGTTTCTCTTCTTTGCTCTTCTTCGTAACTTCTCCCTTTACTCTCTCGCTTTCTGTTTCTTGCATAGAGTTCATAGTTCCTTCCTCGTGACGCCTGCTTTGCTACTGCTTTTTGTGGAAGAGGGGTGATTCTGGACTTCACCTTCTGCTTTCTGCTTCTGGTGAGTTCGAGGGGTGGCTCTTTCGCCTGTCGCTTCCGCTTTTTTGCTTTCCTTTGCGGCTTTCTCCCATTTCCCAGGTTTGGTTCTTCTTCTTTCCTCTTTCTACGTCACTTTTGTGTCTGCTTTGAGAAAGTCTTGATTTTGCTTGGAGAAAGTTTGGATCATTCTGCTTTTGTTGTGCCAGATTGCTGTTGTAATGTGTGTTCTGGGAGAAAGTCTGGATCTTTATTGCCTTTCCTCTTTGTTTGACGTTTGCACGTTATCATCGTTTCTGTTTGTGCTTTTGATTTTGAAGCTTTGTAGTGATGATTTTGTTTGATTTCTGAAAAAAGGTTGTGTCTTTGATGATTTTTGCTTTGGCATGTTTGATGTTGGTGATGCTCCTTGCTGATAGACTGTAGGAAGATAGTGGCTTCGATGACTTTGTGTTTTTCTTCTTCGAAATGTTTGCTATTTGAGATCTTCTTTTCTTGTTTGAGAAATGTTGGAACGTAATCTGTAGCTTTTTCCTGAAACCTTGCTTCGTTACTGCCTCTAAAGGAAGCCCCAGGACTTTGGTTTTGAGTTTTGGGATTTTCTTTTTTCTGTTTGTTCGTCTGTCGAGTTGTTTCGCCCCTCGTCCGAGATGTTTTTTAGTAATCCAATCTTCTTTTCTTATTGTAGGATTAGTTGGCCTCATGTCTTCTCGCAATAACGTTGTAGAGGTGTCTTCTAAAGTTCTCGAGGGGATGTCCGATTGGCTGGATTCCCTCTTCTTAATGTGTGTCTCTGTCGTGGATGCTGAGTTTTGTGTAGAGCTGAGAAAACATCATAGGATTTGTGGTAGCAGTGCCCGGGAGAGGGATTATGAGCTTGTTGCTCCTGACTCTGATGAGAGAGTTTGTTTTCCTACTTTTGTCGAGGGGGAACGTCCCTTCTTCTATGCTTATGAATATTTCTTCAGCCAGTTGGACGTTACTTTTCCTTTTACTGCTTTCGAGACCGACTTGTTGTGGTCATGTAACATTGCCCCATCCCAGCTTCACCCGAATTCCTGGAGTTTTATCAAGATTTTTCAGCTGCTTTGCCGAGAGTTAGGCGTAATACCTTCTCAGACTCTTTTTCTTTATCTGTTTGTCTCGGCCAAGCCTGGTGCCTCTTCCAAAAAGAAAGCTTCCTGGGTTTCTTTCAGGTCTTCCCAGGGCCATAAAGTTTTTGCCATGTATGACGAGTCTTTTAAGGACTTTAAGAATTACTTCTTTAGAGTTCGTGCTGTCGAGGGGGCCCGCCCCTTTTTTCTTGATGAAAATGATGAACCTGCTTTCCTTTAAAGTGGCAGAAAGATGTGAGGATGTCTCGTTATACCTTGGAGATGCTTGATGATGTTGAGCGTGCTTTTGTTGTTGTTCTTGAATATTTATGGGGGAGCCACCCCATCTTGATACAAAAAAGTTTTTGAATGACCCGTCCCTGGTTCAGACTATTTTGGGTACTTGTCTGACTTGTTTCTGTAATTGTTTCTTATTTTGGGTTCCTCTTCTTGTGATTGTAACCTTTTACTGTGACTGGTTTCTGAATTTGCAGAGATGTCAAAAAACAATGATTCCATGAAGGCCTTCAAAAAGGCAAAGAAGGCGACTGCTGCTCAAAACATCTCGGCCAAGGCGGCCGGAGAGGGATCTTCTCAAGTGCAAGTAAAGCCGCTCGTGCCGAGTTCTCCTGGGCCGAGGAAGGTGATCCCCACTCCTCGGGTTCGTCTGGCTGAGCCTCCTCAGTCTTCTGCCACTGCTTCTGGTGCTCCTCCTAACAAGAAGCAAAAAACAATTGAGCCTTTCAACCTTGATGCCCCTGATTTTGATGCGATCGAGTTCGTAGATCAGCAAATCGGTCCCTTCAGTGCCCTTCTTATGGATGATGTGTCGCTCCTTCACCATCTGGACTTTATAACTCGAAGCAGTTTTAGAATGGCATATATGGGGGCTGCTCTATACCGGACTGCTCAAAATCTTCCTCTCCATGCCACCAAAGCCTTTTTGGAGGAGGCTAAACAGGAGTTTGATCGGATGAAGGGCCTGAAAGAGGAGCTTGAAATAAAGGTAGCCAAATTGGAGAAGGGTTTGGAGAATGAGAAGGCGAGTTCCCTCTCTCTGGCGGCTTCTGTGAGGCTAGCCGAGGACACAGCACTGAGGGATAAAGATAGCTATGTCACATCCTATCGGGAGGGAATACGTCTGAAGGAAGAGTTGGAGAACGCCCGAGCTGATTACTCCGAGCTCCAGGGTCATCTTGTTGGCAGCGTAACTGCTGCCTATGAGAACCTGAAAGAGCAGGTTCGGATTATTGCTCCCGAGGCCGACCTTACTCTCTTCAGCCTGGATAATATTGTGAGGGATGGTAAGATTGTCCCTGATGACCAGGATGATGATGATGTTGAACCTCCCCCTGTGTCTTCTGCCAAAGTGTCGACCTCTTCAGTTCCTTCGGTTGTGTCTGATCCGGATTGCCAGATTTTGAACCGGGATGATGGAACCGTGGATGCTGTGCCTATCCAGACTCGGCCTCCTTCTCCCCGTATTGATGCTGCCGGGAAGGCTCCTAATCTTTGTTGATTTCTCTTTGGATATTTGTGTAGTTGGCCCGGCTTGTGGGCTTTTAAACTTTTTATTTGTAGTTTGGATATTTTGCTGACTGTTGGTATTTCTTTTGGTTGCTTGTTTAGCAACTTTCATTTTGAAAAACAACAAGTAGCTTCTAATCTTTTGGGCTTGACCCTGAAGCTTTTATAATGTTGTATTTCATATCATGCTTGTTTGCGCTTGTCTTTAGCACTTTTTTGAAAATGTCGGAACCTTCGGCCTCTTTGAATTGCTTTGCACTTGTTGCTTGTGGGTTGGATCTTTCGAGGTTGTGGATGGGC
The DNA here is from genome assembly GCF_000816755.2 of Arachis ipaensis. NCBI lineage: Eukaryota > Viridiplantae > Streptophyta > Magnoliopsida > Fabales > Fabaceae > Arachis > Arachis ipaensis. The sequence continues at coordinate 118,231,365 of NC_029788.2, forward strand.
AGTTTCAACCTGTTTCTCGGTTTCTTGCTTTCGCTTGTATAACCGATTTCTTTACGTTGGTCCTCTTTTCCGTTATTTTTGTAGTCCTCTCTTTTTTTTGGACCTTGTCATGTCTCTTTCAGGGACTACTTATATAACTTGTTTCTTGTAGGAGACCGACCTCGTTAGGTCGATCCCTTCTAAGTTATTTTGTAATCCTCTTTCTTGGACCTTTGTCAGGTCTCTTTCAGGGATTACTTTTATAATTTGTTTGTAGGAGACCGACTTCGTTAGATCGATCTCTTCTAAGTTATTTCGTAATCCTCTTTCTTGGACCTTTGTCAGGTCTCTTTCAGGGATTACTTTTATAACTTGTTTGTAGGAGACCGACTTCGTTAGGTCGATCTCTTCTAAGTTATTTCGTAATCCTCTTTCTTTGACCTTTGTCAGGTCTCTTTCAGGGATTACTTTTATAACTTGTTTGTAGGAGACCGACTTCGTTAGGTCGATCTCTTCTAAGTTATTTCGTAATCCTCTTTCTTGGACCTTTGTCAGGTCTCTTTTAGGGATTACTTTTATAACTTGTTTGTAGGAGACCGACTTCGTTAGGTCGATCTCTTCTAAGTTATTTCGTAATCCTCTTTCTTGGACTTGTGTCAGGTCTCTTTCAGGGATTACTTTTATAACTTGTTTGTAGGAGACCGACTTCGTTAGGTCGATCTCTTCTAAGTTATTTCGTAATCCTCTTTCTTGGACCTTTGTCAGGTCTCTTTTAGGGATTACTTTTATATCTTGTTTGTAGGAGATCGACTTCGTTAGGTCGATCTCTTCTAAGTTATTTCGTAATCCTCTTTCTTGGACCTTTGTCAGGTCTCTTTTAGGGATTACTTTTATATCTTGTTTGTAGGAGATCGACTTCGTTAGGTCGATCTCTTCTAAGTTATTTCGTAATCCTCTTTCTTGGACCTTTGTCAGGTCTCTTTTAGGGATTACTTTTATATCTTGTTTGTAGGAGATCGACTTCGTTAGGTCGATCTCTTCTAAGTTATTTCGTAATCCTCTTTCTTGGACCTTTGTCAGGTCTCTTTTAGGGATTACTTTTATATCTTGTTTGTAGGAGATCGACTTCGTTAGGTCGATCTCTTCTAAGTTATTTCGTAATCCTCTTTCTTGGACCTTTGTCAGGTCTCTTTTAGGGATTACTTTTATATCTTGTTTGTAGGAGATCGACTTCGTTAGGTCGATCTCTTCTAAGTTATTTCGTAATCCTCTTTCTTGGACCTTTGTCAGGTCTCTTTTAGGGATTACTTTTATATCTTGTTTGTAGGAGATCGACTTCGTTAGGTCGATCTCTTCTAAGTTATTTCGTAATCCTCTTTCTTGGACCTTTGTCAGGTCTCTTTTAGGGATTACTTTTATATCTTGTTTGTAGGAGATCGACTTCGTTAGGTCGATCTCTTCTAAGTTATTTCGTAATCCTCTTTCTTGGACCTTTGTCAGGTCTCTTTTAGGGATTACTTTTATATCTTGTTTGTAGGAGATCGACTTCGTTAGGTCGATCTCTTCTAAGTTATTTCGTAATCCTCTTTCTTGGACCTTTGTCAGGTCTCTTTTAGGGATTACTTTTATATCTTGTTTGTAGGAGATCGACTTCGTTAGGTCGATCTCTTCTAAGTTATTTCGTAATCCTCTTTCTTGGACCTTTGTCAGGTCTCTTTTAGGGATTACTTTTATATCTTGTTTGTAGGAGATCGACTTCGTTAGGTCGATCTCTTCTAAGTTATTTCGTAATCCTCTTTCTTGGACCTTTGTCAGGTCTCTTTTAGGGATTACTTTTATATCTTGTTTGTAGGAGATCGACTTCGTTAGGTCGATCTCTTCTAAGTTATTTCGTAATCCTCTTTCTTGGACCTTTGTCAGGTCTCTTTTAGGGATTACTTTTATATCTTGTTTGTAGGAGATCGACTTCGTTAGGTCGATCTCTTCTAAGTTATAGCAATTCCTCTTTTATAGGGTTGGCCAGCCCTCTTTCCAGGGATTTGCTGATAACTTGGGTTGACTTGGTCCGACTTCTCAACGTCGGCCAGTCTTTAAGTTATTATTTAGCGATCCATAAGACCTCGTCAGGTTCTTTTTCAGATCACTTTCGATAACTTCTTACATTATTCTGTGTTCATCTTTGCCGATTTGTAGAAGGTGGTTTCTGTCTTTGTTTGGTCGACCTTTAGATGAATCGCGTTTTCATCTTTTTTGGTCTTCCATCGTGATCGTGCAGTGAATCTATTTTTCACTTTCTACCGATTTGTTGCTTTATAATCGAACGATGAATGCTTCAGATTAATGCGTCTTGAGAATTTATAGAATATCTAAAATATATTTTATTCAAAAGGAAATGCAAATATAAACATGCGGGAGTTTTTCATCCCTTTAAGTCAAATAATTTATGGATCTCAACTTGGTGCCTCATTAAAAAACCTTTTCAGGAAAAAGAGTGCATACTATGACGAGATCTTCTAGCTATAGTACCTTCTTAGGTTGCATGCGTCCCATGATCTGGGGAGCTCTCGTCCATCGAGTTCTGACAGTTTGTAATAGCCCTTTCCAAGTACTTCGGTAACTCGGTAGGGTCCTTTCTAGTTTGCTGCCAGCTTTCCTTCTCCAGGTCGAGTTGCTCCAATGTCATTTCGGATTAGGATGAGATCATTCTCAGCGAAACTTCTTGGCACTATCCTTTTATTATATCTTGAAGCCATTTGGCGCTTTAGCGCTTCTTCCCTGATCCGAGCTCTTTCTTGAATTTCTGGAAGTAGGTCGAGCTCTTCTCTTTGAAGTTGAGAGTTGGCTTGTTCATTGTAGTATACCACTCTAGGGGACCCTTCCTCGACCTCTACTGGGATCATTGCCTCCATTCCGTATGCTAATCGAAATGGTGATTCGTTTGTGGTAGAATGTGGTGTTGTTCGATATGCCCATAGGACTTGTGGAAGTTCTTCGGCCCAAGCTCCCTTTGCTTCTTGTAGTCTCCGTTTCAGCCCAGCCAATATGACTTTGTTGGAAGCTTCGGCCTGTCCATTGGCTTGAGGATGTTTGACGGAAGTGAACTGGTATTTTATGTTCAAGTCGGCTGCTAATTTCCTGAATCCTGCATCTGTGAATTGAGTGCCATTGTCCGTGGTGATGGAGTGCGAAACTCCGAACCTTGTGACAATGATTCTATATAAGAATTTCCGGCTTCTTTGAGCAGTGGCGTTGGCTAGGGGCTCTGCCTCAATCCACTTTGTGAAATAGTCTATCCCAACTATGAGGAATTTGACTTGTCCCGATCCCTGGGGAAAGGGTCCGAGAAGGTCGAGTCCCCATTTTGTGAATGGCCAAGGTGAAGTCACGCTGATGAGTTTATCTGGCGGGGCGATGTGGAAGTTGGCATGTTTCTGGCATGGGGAACATGTCTTTACAAACTCTGTAGCTTCTTTTTGTAGAGTTAGCCAGTAAAATCCCGCCCGAAGTACCTTTTTGGTGAGAGCTTGTGCTCCTAGATGATTACCACAAATGCCGCTGTGTACTTCCTCTAAGACTTCCCTTGTGTTAGAGGTCCGCACACATTTCAACAATGGTATCGAGATTCTTCTCTTGTATAGGGTGTTGTTTATGATAGTGTAGTACTGAGCCTCCTGTTTTAACCTTTTTGCCTCTTTTTCATCTGTGGAGAGTGTTTCTGCTTTGAGGTAGTTAATTATGGGGGTCATCCATCCTTGATCCTGACTTGTTATGGCTAGAACTTTTTCCTCTTCCGAGATTGACGGGTTCTGTAGCATTTCCTGGATGAGGCTTCTAATGTTGCCTCCTGGTTTGGTGCTGGCTAGTTTTGAGAGTGCATCAGCTCGGGCATTTTATTCTCGGGGTATGTGGCAGATCTTATATTCCCCGAGTTGTCCGAGCTGCTCCTTGGTTTTATCCAAATACTTTTTCATGGTGAGATCTTTGGCTTGGTAGCTCCCTGTTATTTGTGAGGTGATTACTTGTGAATCGCTGAAGATGTTGAGTTTTTGAGCTCCAACTTCCTTAGCCAGCTTCAAACCAGCTAGTAACACCTCATATTTCGCCTGGTTGTTTGAGGCCGGGAACCCAAATTTGAGGGAAAGCTCAACTTGGGCTCCTTGGTTGCTTTCTATTATCACACCTGCGCCGCTTCCAGTCTTATTCGAGGAACCATCCACGAAGAGATTCCACTCTGTGGGGGTTTCCAGGGTATCTGTGAATTCTGCAATGAAGTCGGCCAAGTACTGTGATTTGATGGCTGTCCGAGCTTCATATTGGAGGTTGAACTCAGATAACTTGACTGCCCATTGCAAAATTCTGCCTGCTAGATCTGTTTTCTACAATATCCCTTTTATGGGCTGGTCGGTTCGATCCTTAATGGTGTGAGCCTGGAAGTATGGGCAAAGTCGTCGAGATGTCAGTATGAGAGTATAGGCAAATTTTTTTATTTTTTGGTAGTTCAGCTCGGATCCCTGCAGCGCTTTACTAATGAAATATACAGGTTGTTTTCCTTTGTCGTCCTCTCGATCTAGTGCTGAGGCTACTGTCCGACTTCCTACCGCAAGGTACAATACGAGTGGTTCTTCCTCTCGTGGTCGAGTTAGGATGGGTGATCGTCCCAGAAAACTTTTGAAATCCTGGAAGGCTTGCTCGCACTCCATTGTCCATTCGAAGTTCTTTCCTTTCCTTAGGGTGGAACAGAAAGGAAGGGATCTTATCGCTGATCCTGCTAGGAATCTGGACAAGGCTGCTAATCTTCCGTTGAGTTATTGTACTTCTTTGACACAAGTTGGGCTCTTCATGTTGAGTATGGCCTGACATTTATCCAGATTTGCCTCAATTCCTCTTTGTGTGAGCATAAAACCCAAGAACTTGCTTGCTTCTACTGCAAAGGTGCATTTTGCGGGGTTGAGTCGCATGTCATGCTTTCTTATAGTGTTGAATACTTGGGTGAGGTCGAACAATAATGTCTCTTCACTTTGTGTCTTTATTAACATGTCGTCCACGTAGACTTCCATGATTTTTTCGATATGATCTGAAAAGACTTTATTCATTAGCCTTTGATAAGTAGCTCCCGCATACTTGAGACCAAAAGGCATCACATTGTAGCAGTAATTCACTTTTGGTGTTAAAAACGAGGTCTTTTCTTGATCTGGTGGATACATGGGGATTTGGTTGTATCCCGAATATGCGTCCATAAACGAGAGGTATCTATATCCAGATGAAGCATCTACTAGAGCGTCGATACTTAGGAGTGGGTAAGGATCTTTTGGGCAGGCTTTGTTGAGATCGGTGTAGTCGGTGCACATCCGCCACTTCCCATTTGATTTTTTCACCAAGACGACGTTGGCTAGCCATAGTGGGTACTTGACTTCTCTTATGAATCCTGCCTCCAGTAGTGCTTGTACCTGTTCTTCCACAGCTTGGAATCGTTCTGTCCCAAGTTTTCTTTGTCTCTGCTGTACCGGCCGAGATCCTGGATAGACCGCCAACTTGTGACACATTAACTTGGGGTCTATGCCTGGCATGTCTGTAGCTTTCCATGCGAAGAGATCGACATTATCTCGTAAGAAATGTACTAGCAATTCTTTTGCATCTCCCTTTAGGATCGTGCCAATATTAGTCGTTTTGTCGGAGGTGTCTCTGATCTGAATTTTCTCTACTTCCCCTTCGGGCTGTGGGCGGAGTTCTTCTCGTCTCTGAACTCCACCAGAAGCACCTCAAAATCATTTAAAGCAACTTGAAAAAGAAAGCCAGCATCAACGAGAAGTTGGCAAGGATCTACAAAGAGAGGTAAGGCGACGTCGAGAGCTAGAAGATAAAATCCTACAACTCGAAGCCAATCTCAAAGCAAAGGCTACTCGGACCACCCCTGAGGACAATTCACGCAAAGATCAAGATCCATTCACTAGGGACATCATGAAAACTAAAATTCCTAAGGACTTCAAACTCCCGGATATGACTCTATATGATGGCACTACAGATCCCAACCATCACCTCAGCAACTTCAGAAGCAGAATGTACCTCACCGACGCCTCAGACGCTGTTCGCTGAAAAGCTTTTCCAACGACCCTCACGAAGACAGCAATTAGATGGTTCGACAACTTACCTCATAAGTCCATCTCAAGCTTTAACGACCTAGCCAAAAAATTTCTGGCCAGATTCTCCATCCAAAAAGACAAGGCCAAGCACGCCCCCAGTCTACTAGGAATCAGGCAAGGAGATCGGGAAAGTCTTCGCAACTACATGGAGAGATTCAACAAAACATGCCTAGACACACAAAGCTTGCCAACAGAGGCCGCCATCATGGGCCTCATCAATGGCCTACGAGAGGGACTGTTCATTCCCTGGGTCGAGATGACCGAGCCGGGATGTTCAGTAGCAAAGCGACCGACCTCTTTAGGTCAAGCAGATCGACTTCTTTACGAAGAAGTCGGCCAAAGCGACAGAAAAAGCCCAAAGAAGGGCCCAACTCAAGGAATACGACCCAGATCCAAAGACAGCCTAAGCCGATAGAGACAAGGGCGGTTCCACAGAAGATAAGCTGACCTCAACAAAAGATAAGATAAGATAAGATAACTAACTTATCTTATCCAAAGAAGGTCACATCTCACTACTATAAATACACTGGAGCACCCAGGTATAACTCATACTCTGATTCTACTAAAAACCTGCTTAATACCCGTGCTAACTTAAGCATCGGAGTCTCTTGCAGATACCCCCCACCCTCCGGTGACAAAGGAATCAGCAGTGCAGCCAGCCAACTAGTCAGACACCATCGCTCCGGCCGCCCCCCACCGGCCGGACACGTCGGCACCAACCAGTACAGAAGATCTCGACCGAGATCGACCTTCAGTTTCAGGTAACCCTCGGAACATTGGCGCCGTTGCCGGGGACCTGGAAGTCATCCCAACACCATGGCGGACGGCCATGACAACGACCATGACTCAGATCTAGAAAACAGAACACCGCACAAGAACGTGGACACTACATTGAAGGATGCTCCGGAATCCAACGGAGATAAAAGCTCACCAAATCCGGGAGCAATAGAAGTGCTTCATGATCACTTAAAGCAACTTGAGAAAGAAACCCAACAACAACGGGATATCGGAAAGGATCTGCAAAGAGAGGTAGGGCGACATCGAGAATTGGAAGAAAAACTACAACAATTAGAAGCCGATCTCAAATCAAAAGTTTCTCGGACCACTCCTGAGGAAAATTCACGCAAAGAACAAGATCCATTCACCAGGGAAATCATGAAAACCAAAATTCCAAAAGACTTCAAGCTCCCGGATATGATTTTGTATGATGGCACCACAGATCCCAACCATCATCTCAGCAATTTCAGAAGCAGAATGTACCTTACTGACGCCTTAGATGCCGTTCGCTATAAAGCTTTTCCAACAACTCTCACGAAGACAACAATCAGATGGTTCGACAATTTACCTCCAAAGTCCATCTCAAACTTTGACGACCTGACCAAAAAGTTCCTGGCCAGATTCTCCATCCAGAAAGATAAGGCCAAGCACGCCCCCAGTTTACTAGGGATCAAGCAAGGAAAACGGGAGAGCCTCCGCAACTACATGGAGAGATTCAACAAAACATGCATGGACATTCAAAGCTTACCAATAGAAGCCGCCATCATGGGACTCATCAACGGCCTACGGGAGGGACCTTTTAGCCAATCTATATCAAAGAAGTACCCTACCTCCTTAGACGAAGTACAGGAGCGAGCAGAAAAATACATCAACATGGAAGAAAACGCTCGGTTGGGAGAAATCTCCAAATCCGGGGTCCCCTACCGAGATAAAGACAAGGAATCCAAAAGGAAAGAAGATCGGCAAGGGGAAAAATAAAAAAATACCACAATTACACTCCTCTTAAGGTATCCCTAGTTGACGTATACAAAGAAGTCTGCCACACGGAGAAAATACCCCCAGCTCGGCCTCTCAAAGGCAAAAGAGGGGGAGGAAATCGGAATGAGTATTGTGAATATCATTGAGTGCGAGGTCACTCCACCAATGAGTGGTTCGATTTAAAGAACATCATAGAAAAGTTGGTGAGGGAAGGAAAATTAGATCGGTTTCTAGCAACCCGAGATGATGATCAAAGAAAGAGACGAAGGGACGAAGATATCGGACGAATCACGCGATCACCCCGTACACCAGAAAGACACGTCCACATGATACATGGCGGATTCGCAGGGGGAGGAATCTCCAAATCATCTCGTAAAAGATATCTCAAAGAAGTATATCATGTCGAAGGAAAGGAGGAAGCACCCGATATCCCTGCAATCACGTTCACTAAAGAGGACGCATCTGGAATCATCTCGGGACACGACGACCCCATGGTCATTACCATCATACTGGCAAACGCCAATCTCCATCGCACACTAATAGATCAAGGAAGCTCCACCGACATCTTATTCAAAACAGCTTTCGACAAACTCGGTTTAGAAGACAAGGAGCTTAAGGCATACCCGAACAATCTGTTCGGACTGGGAGATACCCCGGTACAACCATTAGGATACATATCACTACATACAACCTTCGGAAAAGAGAACCAATCTCGGACCCTCAAAATAGACTACATTGTGGTTGATGTAAGTTCAGCCTACAATGCTCTAATAGGTCGGACAACACTCAATCAACTCGGCGCAATAGTCTCGACCCCACATCTATGCATGAAATTCCCAACTACAGAAGGGATAGCTACAATAAAGGCAGATCAAAAAATGACACGCCGCTGTTATAACGAAAGTCTAAACCTCAGAGGCAAGGAAGAAGAGTTTCATACAATTGAGCTTGGCGGAGTGCAGCGACGAGAGGAACTCCGTCCGCAGCCAGAAGGCGAGATAGAGAAGGTTCAGATCGGAGACACCTCGGACAAAATGACTAATATCGGAACAATCCTAAGAGGAGACTCAAAAGAATTACTGATACAATTCTTACGCAATAATGTTGATCTATTCGCATGGAAAGCCGCAGACATGCCAGGCATATATCCAGAGCTAATGTGCCACAAGTTGGCGGTGTATCCAGGATCTCGGCCGGTGCAGCATAGACGAAGAAAACTTGGGCCAGAGCGATCCCAAGCTGTGGAAGAACAGGTACAGGCACTACTGGAGGCAGGATTCATAAGAGAAGTCAAGTATCCACTATGGTTAGCCAACGTCGTCTTGGTAAAAAAATCAAATGGGAAGTGGCGAATGTGTACTGATTACACCGATCTCAACAAAGCCTGCCCAAAAGATCCTTACCCACTCCCAAGTATCGACGCTCTGGTAGATGCTTCCTCCGGATATAGATACCTCTCGTTTATGGACGCATACTCGGGATACAACCAAATCCCCATGCATCCACCAGATCAAGAAAAGACCTCGTTTTTAACGCCGAAAGCAAATTACTGCTACATCGTGATGCCCTTCGGTCTCAAGAACGCAGGTGCTACTTATCAAAGGCTGATGAACAAAGTCTTCTCAGACCACATCGGAAAAGTCATGGAAGTCTATGTGGACGACATGTTGATAAAGACACAAAGCAAAGACACATTACTATCCGACCTGACCCAAGTGGTTGACACTATAAGGAGGCATGACATGCGACTCAATCCTGTAAAATGCACCTTTGCGGTAGAAGCAGGCAAATTCCTAGGTTTCATGCTCACACAAAGAGGAATTGAAGCAAATCCGGATAAATGCCAAGCCATACTCAACATGAAGAGCCCCACCTGTGTCAAAGAAGTGTAGCAACTCAACGGGAGATTGGCCGCCCTATCCAGATTCTTAGTAGGGGCAGCGATAAGATCTCTCCCGTTCTATGCTACATTAAGAAATGGAAAACAGTTCGAATGGACGACAGAATATGAACAAGCCTTCCAAGACTTCAAAGAGTTCTTAGGACAACCGCCTATCTTATCTCGACCACGAGAAGGAGAACCGCTCATATTATATCTCGCAGTAGGAAACCGGAAAATAGCCTCAACACTAGTCAGAGAAGACGAAAGTGGGAAACAACCCGTCTACTTCATTAGCAAAGCACTACAGGGATCCGAGCTGAACTACCAGAAGATAGAAAAGTTTGCCTATGCTCTCATCTTAACATCTCGACGACTTCGCCCGTACTTCCAGGCTCACACCATTAAGGTTCGAACCAACCAGCCCATAAAAGGAATACTGCAAAAAACGGATTTAGCAGGCAGAATTTTACAATGGGCAGTCGAGTTATCAGAATTTGACCTCCAATATGAAGCTCGGACGGCCATCAAATCACAGCATCTGGCCGATTTTATCGCAGAGTTCACAGACGCCTTGGAAACCCCCACAGAATGGAATCTCTACGTGGACGGCTCTTCAAATAAGACTGGAAGCGGCACAGGCGTGATAATAGAAAGTAACCAAGGAACCCAAGTTGAGCTCTCCCTCAAGTTCGGGTTCCCGGCCTCAAACAACCAGGAAGAATATGAAGCATTATTAGCCGGTTTGGAGCTGGCTACAGAGGTTGGAGCTCAAAAACTCAACATTTACAGCGATTCACAAGTAGTTACCTCGCAGATAACAGGGAGCTATCAAGCCAAAGATCCCATCATGAAAAAGTATTTGGACAAAACCAAGGAACAGCTCAGACAACTCGGGAAATATAAAATCTGCCACATACCCCGCGAACAAAATACCTGAGCAGACGCACTCTCAAAACTAGCCACCACAAACCAGGAGGCAACAATAAAATCCTCATCCAGGAAATGCTACAGAACCCATCAATTTCGGAAGAGAAAATCCTAGCCATAACAAGTCAGGACCAAGGATGGATTACCCCCATAATTAACTACCTCAAAGCAGAAACGCTCCCCACGGAGGAAAAAGAGGCGAAAAGATTAAAAAGGGAGGCACAGTACTACACTATTATAAACAACATCCTGTACAAAAGAGGGATCTCAATACCGCTACTAAAATGTGTGCCGACCAACAACACAAAGGAAGTACTAGAAGAAGTACACGGCGGCGTATGTGGCAATCATCTCGGAGCACGAGCTCTCGCCAAAAAAGTACTCCGAGCGGGATTTTATTGGCCAACCCTACAGAAAGAAGCTATAGAATTTGTAAAGACATGTCCACCATGTCAGAAATATGCCAACTTCTACATCGCCCCACCAGAAGAGCTCATCAGTGTAACTTCGCCCTGGCCATTTGCAAAATGGAGACTTGATCTTCTCGGACCCTTTCCCCAGGGATCAGGACAAGTAAAATTTCTCATAGTGGGAGTAGACTATTTTACAAAACAGATTGAGGCAGAATCCCTAGCCAACGCCACCGCTCAAAGAAGCCGGAAATTCCTATACAAGAACATCGTCACGAGGTTCGGGGTTCCATACTCCATCACTATAGACAATGGCACTCAATTCACAGACGCAGGATTTAGGAGACTAGTAGCCGACTTGAATATAAAGCACCAGCTCACCTCCGTCGAACACCCTCAAGCCAATGGACAGGCCGAAGCTACCAATAAAGTCATATTGGCTGGGTTAAAACGGAGACTACATGATGCAAAGGGAGCTTGGGCTGAAGAACTTCCGCAAGTCCTATGGGCATATCGAACAACGCCACACTCCACGATAAATGAATCACCCTTTCGACTAGCATACGGAGTGGAGGCAATGATCCCAATAGAGATTGAGGAAGGGTCACCCAGAGTAGTCCACTACAATGAAGAAGCCAATTCTCAACTTCAGAAGGAAGAACTCGACCTACTACCTGAAATCCAGGAAAGAGCTCGGATCAGGGAAGAAGCACTAAAACGTCGAATGGCTTCCAGATATAATCAAAAAGTAGTGCCAAGAAGTTTCACGGAGAATGATCTCATCCTAATCCGAAATGATATTGGAACAACTCGACCAAGAGATGGAAAGTTGGCAGCAAACTGGAAAGGACCCTACCGAGTTGTAAAAGTACTTGGAAAGGGCTATTACAGACTGTCCGAACTCGATGGACGAGAGCTTCCCAGATCATAGCACGTCTGCAACCTAAGAAGGTAGTACAGCTAGAAAAGTAAAAGATCTCACTATTGGATGCACTCTTTTTCCTGAAAAGGTTTTTTAATGAGGCATCAAGTCGAGACTCAAACACTATTCGACGTAAAGGGATGAAAAAATCCCACATGTATATATTTGCACTTTCCTTTGAATAAAATATATATTTTAGATATTCTACAAGATTTCAAGATGAGAGATGACAACCACTTTCTACAAATCGGCAAAGATGAACACAGAATAATGTAAGAAGTTATCGAAAGTGATCTAAAAAAGAACCTGACGAGGTCTTACGGATTGCTAAAATAATAACTTAAAGACTGGCCGACGATTAAGAAGTTGGACCAAGTCAACCCAAGTTATAAGTAAACCCTGGAAAGAGGTCTGGCCAACCCTATTAAAGAGGATTACTTTAACTTAGAAGGGCCCGACAAAAAGTCGGCCAAAAATAAAAAAGTTATACAAGTAGTCCCTGAAAGAGACCTAACGAAGGTCCAAAAAAGAGGACTACAAAAATAACTTAAAGGAGACCGACATAACGAAGTCGGACTCCTACTACAAAAAAGTTATACAAGTAGTCCCTAAAAGAGACCAAACGAAGGTCCAAAAAAGAGGATTACAAAAATAACTTAAAGGAGACCGACATAACAAAGTCGGACTCCTACTACTAAGAAGTCATAAAAGTAATCCTTGAAAGAGACCTGACGAAGGTCCAAAAAAGAGGACTACAAAAATAACTTAAAGGAGACCGACATAACGAAGTCGGACTCCTACTACTAAGAAGTTATAAAAGTAAACCCTGAAAGAGACCTGACGAAGGTCCAAAAAAGAGGACTACAAAAATAACTTAAAGGAGACCGACATAACGAAGTCGGACTCCTACTACTAAGAAGTTATAAAAGTAATCCCTGAAAGAGACCTGACGAAGGTCCAAAAAAGAGGACTACAAAAATAACTTAAAGAAGACCGACATAACGAAGTCGGACTCCTACTACTAAGAAGTTATAAAAGTAATCCCTGAAAGAGACCTGACGAAGGTCCAAAAAAGAGGATTACTGTTCCGAGGGTTACCTGAAACTAAAGGTCGATCTCGGTCGAGATCTTCTGTACTAGTCGGTGCCGACGTGTCCGGCCGGCGGGGGGCAGCCGGAGCGATGGTGTCTGACTAGTTGGCTGGCTGCACTGCTGATTCCCTCGTCATCGGAGGGTGGGGGGTACCTGCAAGAGACTCTGATGCTTAAGTTAGCACGGGTATTAAGCAGGTTTTTAGTAGAATTAGAGTATGAGTTATACCTGGGTGCTCCAGTGTATTTATAGTAGTGAGATGTGACCTTCTTTGGATAAGATAAGTTAGTTATCTTATCTTATCTTATCTTTTGTTGAGGTCAGCTTATCTTCCGTGGAACTGCCCTTGTCTCTATCGGCTTGGGCTGCCTTTGGATCTGGGTCGTATTCCTTGAGTTGGGCCCTTCTTTGGGCTTTTCTTGTCGCTTTGGCCAACTTCTTCGTAAAGAAGTCGGTCCGCTTGACCTAAAGAGGTCGGTCGCTTTGCTACTGAACATCCCGGCTCGGTCATCTCGACCCAGGGTATGAACAGTGCCCCTGCTTGAGCTCGGTCTTCTTTTTGAGGTCGAGTTCTTGACTTTGGTCCTTCTCTAGTGAAGCCGAACTCAAGCATTTTGTTGATTCCTTTGTAGAAGCTTTTGAATGTATAACGTTTTTCCTCTAAAAGTGCGTGCTTTTATATCGGCACTTTGGGAACGTGCGAGGGTTTAACGTTTTCATTAATTTTAACATTAATTGCCCCGTTTCCTTTTGGCTCTTTATTTTGATTTTTGAAAACCCAGAAAACAGTTTCTCTCCTTCACTCTTTTCGTAACTTCTCTGTAATTTCTTCCTTTGTTCTCTCGCTCTCTGCCTTTCGCCCATATTTCTGCTTTTCTTGCGTTGCAGTGTCACTCGGCGGTTTTCTGGGCAGCTTCCGTTTCTGCACCTCCATTTTTCTCCTCGAAGCTTCTTTCGCCTCCAGGTTAGTCCCGTTTTGTGCTTTGCTTTTGTCTTTGTGATGAGGTTTTGATTTTGATCCTCCTTTAGAGAAAAGTTTGGATCTTTCTGTTTTCATTGTGTCCTGTTATTGTTGAAATGTGCGTTTCTGGGAGTTTTCTTCATCTTCTGCATGATCCTTTTTTGCTTTTGCTTTAATGCTTTGCATGTTCTTTGTTATTTCTGTTCTGATACCGTTTATCCAGAAGAATCCGTATCTGTTTCTTGCTTTATTTGACGGTTGCTTTGCCTGATTCCAAAAAAGTTTGCATTTTTTATGGTTTCTTCTTGGTGTACTTGACGTTTGGGGATGGTTTCTGTAAGGCAATGTTTTTGAAGATTTTTGTGTTTTATTCTGATGGAAAATGCTTGCTGTTTGAAGCCTTCTTTTCTTGTTTTGAGAGATGCTGGGATGCGAGAAGTAGATTTTTACTAGAAACCTTGCTTTATTATTGCCTCCAAAGGATGCCCCAGGACTTTAGTTTGAGTCTTGGGGTTTTCCTTTTCTGTGTGTTCGCCTGTATCGTATTGAGTTGTTTTCTCCCTTGTCCGAGATGTTTTTAGTAATCCCATCTTCTTTTCTTACTTGTAGGATTAGTTGGCCTCATGTTTTCTCGCAATAACATTGTAGAGATGTCTTCCAGAGTTCCTGAGGGGATGTCCGATTGGCTGGACTCCCTTGTCTTGTTGTGTGTTTCTGTTGTAGATGCTGAATTTTGTACAGAGCTGAGGAAGCGCCATAGGATTTGTGGTAACAGTGCTCGCGAGGGGATTATGAGCTTGTTGCCCCTGATTCTGATGAGAGAGTTTGTTTTTCGACTTCCATCGAGGGGGAGCGTCCCTTCTTCTATGCTTATGAATACTTCTTTAGCCAATTAAACGTTATTTTTCCTTTTACTACTTTTGAAACCGATCTGTTGTGGTCATGTAACATTGCTCCGTCCCAGCTTCATCCGAATTCCTGGGGTTTTATCAAAATATTTCAACTGCTTTGCCAAGAGTTAGGCATAACACCTTCTGAAACTCTTTTTCTTTATCTTTTCGTCTCGGCCAAGCCCGGAGGTTCCTCCAAAAAGAAAGCTTCCTGGGTCTCTTTCAGATCGGCCCAGGGGCATAAAGTTTTTGCCATGTATGATGAGTCGTTTAAAGATTTTAAGAACTATTTCTTCCGAGTTCGTGCTGTGGAGGGGGTCCGCCCCTTTTTTCTTGATGAAAATGATGAGCCCGCTTTTCCTCTAGAGTGGCAAAAGAATGTGAGAGTGCCACGTTATACATGGGATATGCTTAGTGAGGTTGAGCGGGCCTTTGTAGTTGTTCTTGAAGATCTGTGGGGGAAACCTCCCCATCTGGATACGAAGAGATTCTTGAGTGATCTATCTTTGGTTCGAACTGTTTTGGGTACTGTCTGACTTATTTTTATACTTGCTTCTGAGCTTTTCTCCTCCTATGTTGTAACTTGTCTTTTGTGGTTGATTCTGTATTTTTAGAGATGTCGAAAAATAATGATTCTATGAAGGCCTACAAGAAGGCGAAGAAGGCAACTGCTGCTCTAAACATCTCGGCCAAGGCGGCCGGAGAGGGATCTTCTCAGGTTCCGGTGATGCCTCCTTTGCTGAGTTCTCCTGGACCGAGGAAAGCAATTCCTATTCCTCGGGTTCGTCTGGTCGATCCTCCACAATCTTCTGCTGCAGCCTCTGGTGCTCCTCCTAGTAAGAAGCAAAAAATAATTGAGCCTTTCAACCTTGATGCTCCTAACTTTGATGCGGTCGAGTTTGTAGATCAACAAATCGGCCCTTATGGTGTCCTCCCCATGGACGACGTGTCGCTTCTTCATAATTTTGATTATATAACTCAGAGTAGTATCAAGATGGCCCACATGGGAGCGGCCCTATATCGAACTGCTCAAAGTCTTCCTCTCCATGCCACTAAAGCTTTTATGGAGGAGGCCAAACAGGAGTTTGATCGGATGAAAGGCTTGAAGGAGGAGCTTGAAGTGAAGGTGGCCAAGTTGGAAAAAGATTTGGAGAATGAGAAGGCGAGTTTCATCA
>NC_029788.2:118247636-118250392 GCF_000816755.2 Arachis ipaensis
CAATTCTTGCTGTTCCTGCCGAGGTCGGTCCTCCCGCTTCTGATCCTGACTGTCAGATCTTAAACCGGGATGATGGTACTGTAGATGCTGTTCCTCTCCAGACTCGTCCTCCGTCTCCTCGGACTGATGCTGCTAGAAAGTCTTCTGACCCTTAGCCCATATATTCTGGATATTTACGTAGTTGGCCCGGCTTGTGGGCTTTTTAAACTCTTTATATTTTGTTAACTGATGGTACTTTCTCGTTGCTTGCCTAGCAACTTTTTGTTTTGACCAACAAAAGTAACTTTCCAGCTTTTGAGGTAGATTTTGGTGGCCTCTGAAGCTTTATAACTTTGTAGATTATATCATGCTTTTGCACTTAACTTGGTATCTTTTTGTTTTCTGAGGATGTTGGAACCCAACTGCTCGTCCTCTTCAGATTTGCTTTATTGTTTGTAACTTGGATCTTTTGAGGTTATGGCTATGTGGGTCCGACTTGTTTTTCGGTTTTCTCGCTCTTGCTCGTATTTTCGACGATTTATAACCGATTTCTTCAAGTTGGTCCTCCAAGTTATTTTGTAATCCTCTTTCTTGGATCTTCGTCCGATCTCTTTCAGGATTTGCTTTTATAACTTTTTAGTAGTAGGAGTCCGACTTCGTCATGTCGGTCTCCTTTAAGTTAACTTTGTAAACCTCTTTTTTGGACCTTCGTCAGGTCTCTTTCAGGGATTACTACAAAAATAACTGGAAAGAGGGCCAACGTAAAGAAATCGGTTATGGATGGCCAGAAATAAATACAAGTAAGAGCCAGAAAATCGAAACACGAGTTGGATCCACACATCCACAAAGGATCCAAGCTACAAGCAATAAGTACAAAGCAATCCAAAGAGACCGAGCAGCAAGGCTTCAGCATTCTCAAAACTCAAAAAGGTGCCAAGACAAGTGCAAACAAGCATGATATAAAATATAATATTATAAACAAGCTTCAGGATCAGGCCCAAAGCTTGAAAGCTACTTGTTTTTTTTCAAAATAAAAAGTTGCTAAACAAGCAACCAGAAGGAGTATCAACAGTCAGCAAAATATTCAAATTACAGAATAAAGAGTTTAAAAAAAAGCCCACAAGTCGGGCTATCTACACAAACATCCAAGAAAAATCTGCTAAGATCGGGAGCCTTCTCGGTAGCATCTGTCTGGGGTGAAGGAGGGCGAGCTTGGAGAGGCACTACATCCACCGTACCATCGTCCCTATTCAGAATTTGACAATCAGGATCTAATTCTGGACGAGCAATCCCAGCAGGAGGAACTATAGAGGTCGACACTTTAGCAGCAGGTGCAGAGGGAGGTTCGACATCATCATCATCTTGGTCGTCGAGACAATCTTACCATCCCTCACAATATTGTCCAAGCTAAAAAGAGTAAGATCAACCTCAGGAGCGAGAACTTGAACCTGCTCCTTCAAATTATCATAAGCAGCGTTTACGCTGTCGACAAGGTGACCTTGGAGCTCGGAATAGTCAACTCGGGCAGACTCCAACTCCTCCCTCAAACCTATCACCTCCCGATAAGATGTGACATAACTATCTTTATGCCTCAACGCAGTGTCCTCGGCCAATCTCACAGAAGCCGCCAGGGCAAGAGAGCTAGCCTTTTTGTTCTCTAGATCCTTCTCCAGTTTGGCTACTTTCACCTCAAGCTCCTTGATGAGCGGATAATTTATACGCTTTTTGGCATTGTTTTTAGTATGTTTTTAGTAGGATCTAGTTACTTTTAGGGATGTTTTCATTAGTTTTTATGTTAAATTTACATTTCTGGACTTTACTATGAGTTTTTGTATTTTTCTGTGATTTCAGGTATTTTCTGGCTGAAATTGAGGGACTTGAGCAAAAATCAGATTCAGAGGTTGAAGAAGGACTATTGATGCTGGTGGATTCTGACCTCCCTACACTCAAAGTGGATTTTCTGGAGCCTCAGAACTCAAAATGGCGCACTTCCAATTGAGTTGGAAAGTAGACATCCAGATCTTTCTAGAAATATATAATAGTCCATACTTTGGCCGAGTTTAGATGATGCAAAAGGGCATTGAACGCCAGTTCTACGCTGCAGTCTGGAGTTAAACGCCAGAAACACGTTACAAGCCAGAGTTGAACGCCAGAAATACGTTACAAACTGGCGTTCAACTCCAAGAATGACCTCTCCACGTGGAAACTTCAAGCTCTGCCCAAGCACACACCAAGTGGGCCTCGGAAGTGGATTTATGCATCAATTACTTACTTCTATAAACCCTAGTAACTAGTTTAGTATAAATAGGACTTCTTACTATTGTATTTGACATCCTGGATTGTATTTTTAATCCTGTGATTACGTTTTGGGGGCTGGCCATTCGGCTATGCCTGGACCTTTCACTTATGTATTTTCAACGGTAGAGTTTCTACACTCCATAGATTAAGGTGTGGAGCTCTGCTATTCCTCATGAATTAATGCAAAGTACTACTGTTTTATATTCAATTCAACTTATTTCGCTTCTAAGATATTCATTCGCACTTCAACATGAATGTGATGAACTTGACAATCATCATCATTCCCTATGAACGCGTGCCTGACAACCACTTCCGTTCTACCTTCGATTGAATGATTATCTCTTGGATCTCTTAATCATAATCTTCATGGTATAAGCTAGATTGATGGCGGCATTCATGAGAATCCGGAAAGTCTAAACCTTGTCTGTGGTATTCCGAGTAGGATCTGGGAAGGGATGGCTGTGACGAACTTCAAACTC
>NC_029788.2:118250551-118255848 GCF_000816755.2 Arachis ipaensis
GATTAGCCATGTAGTGACAGCGCATCGGACCATTTTCACAGAGAGGATGAAAAGTAGCCATTGACAATGGTGATGTCCTTACATAAAGCCAGCCATGGAAAGGAGTAGGATTGATTGGATGAAGACAGCAGGAAAGCAGAAGTTCAGAGGGACGAAAGCATCTCTATACGCTTATCTGAAATTCTCACCAATGATATACATAAGTATTTCTATCTTTATTTTCTGTTTATTTATTATTATTTTCGAAAACTCCATAACCATTTAATATCCGCCTGACTGAGATTTACAAGATAACCATAGCTTGCTTCATACCAACAATCTCCGTGGGATCGACCCTTACTCACGTAAGGTTTATTACTTGGACAACCCAGTGCACTTGCTGGTTAGTTGTATCGAAGTTGTGAATGAAAAACGATTTATTAAGACGTGCGTACAGATTTTTTGGCGCCGTTGCCTGAGATCACAATTTCGTACACCACTCCTCTTTCAAGCCCTTCATTCGGTCGAATTCCTGTTTTGCCTCCTCCATGAAGGCTTTGGTGGCATGGAGAGGAAGATTTTGAGCCGTTCGGTACAAGGCAGCTCCCATATGTGCCATTTTTACACAACTCCGAGTTATAGAGTCCAAATGACGAAGAAGTGATACATCATCCATAGGGAGGATACCGTATGGACCGATCTGCTGATCTACGAACTCGACCACGTCAAAATCAGGGGCATCAAGGTTGAAAGGCTCAATTGTTTTTTGTTTCTTGTTGGGAGGAGCACCAGAAGTAGCAGCGGAAGACTGCGGAGGCTCGGCCAGGCGAACCCTAGGAGTGGGAATTACCCTCCTCGGGCCAGGAGAACTCGGCACGGGCGGCTTCACCGGAACTTAGGAAGATCCCTTTCCCGCCACCTTGGCCGAGATATTTTGAGCAACTGCAGCCTTCTTTGCTTTCTTGTAGGCCTTCATGGAATCGTTGTTTTTTGACATCTCTGAAAATACAGAATCAACCACAGCAATGGGTTACAATCACAAAAAGAAGAAGCAAAACTAAAAAGCAAGTATAGAAACAAGTCAGACAGTACCCAAAGCAGTTCGAATCAAAGATGGATCACTCAAAAATCTTTTCGTATCAAGATGGGGTGGTTTCGCCCATAAATCTTCAAGAACAATCACAAAAGCCCGCTCAACCTCGTCAAGCATCTCCCATGTATAGCGAGACACTCTCACATTCTTTTGCCATTCTAGAGGAAAGGCAGGCTCATCATTTTCATCAAGAAAAAAGGGGTGGGCCCCCTCAACAGCACGGACTCGGAAGAAATAATTCTTAAAATCTTTAAAAGACTCATCGTACATGGCAAAAACTTTATGCCCCTGGGCCGACCTGAAAGAAACCCAGGAAGCTTTCTTTTTGGAAGACCCTCCGAGCTTGGCAGAAACAAAAAGATAGAGGAAAAGAGTCTGAGAAGGTGTTATGCTTAACTCTTGGCAAAGCAGCTGAAAAATCTTGATAAAACCCCAGGAATTCAGATGAAGCTGGGATGGGGGCAATATTACATGACCACAACAAGTCGGTCTCGAAAGCAGTAAAAGGAAAGGTAATGTCCAACTGGCTGAAGAAATATTCATAGGCGTAGAAAAAGGGACGCTCCCCCTCGATAGAAGTAGGAAAGCAAACCCTCTCGTCAGAGTCGGGCGCCACAAGCTCATAATCTCTCTCTCGGGAACCACCACCACAAACCCTATGACGTTTCCTCAGCTCTACACAAAACTCAGCATCCACAACAAAGACACACATTAAGACAAGGGAGTCCAGCCAATCGGACATCCCCTCAGGAACTTTAGAAGACATCTCTACAATGTTATGACGAGAAGACATTAGGCCAACTAATCCTACAATAAGAAAAGAAGATTGGATTACTAAAAAATATCTCGGACGAAGGGCAAAACAACTCGAGTAGTATGATACAGAAGAACAAACAGAAAAGGAAAACCCCAAGACTCAAACCAAAGCCCTGGGGTATCCTTTGGAGGCAATAAAGAAGCAAGGATTCAGGAAAAATCTACAGTTTACGTCCATCTCTCAAACAAGAAAAGTCAAAACACAAAAAGTCATCAAAGCCACTATCTTTTTACAGTCTATCAGCAAAAAGCATCGACAACATCAAACACGCCAGGCGGAAATCGTCAAAGGCACAACCTTTTTTCAGAATCAAACAAAATCATCATCAAAGGCACAAACAGAAACAGTGATAACATGCAAAAGCCTTAAGAACATCAAGCAACAGGAAAGACGAAAAGGTTCATGCAAAAGGGCGAAGAAACTCCCAAAACACACATTACAATAGCAATCAGACACAGCAAAAGCAGAAAGATCCAAACTTTCTCCAAACAAAATCAAAACTTTCTCAAAACCAGACAGGAAAATGACGTGAGAAAGGAAGAAAAACCAACCTGAACAGAGAAAGAAGCTTCAGAGGAGATTGAAGATGGAAAGATGGAATCACCCAGAGAATCACCAAAATGATGCTGAGGAAAAATGCAGGCGAAAACAGAAAGTGAGAAAGTGAAGGGAGAAGTTACGAAGAAAGACGAAGAAGAGAAACCATTTTTTGATCGTGAATTTCGAAAATAAAAGCCAAAGAAACGGGCAATCAAAACCAATTAATGAAGGTATTTAAAGCTTCGCATATTCCCAAAGCCAAAGCGCTGATATAAAAACGCGCGCTTTTAGAAGAAAGCGTTCCACATTCAAAAAGGTTCTACAAAGAAAGGAATCGACAAAATGCTCGAGTTCGGCTTCACTAGAGAAAGATCGAAGTCAAGGACTCGACCTCAAAGCAGAAGACCGAGCTCGAGCAGGGGCACTGTTCACACCCTGGGCCGAGCTATCCGACCCGAGATGTTCAGTGACAAAGCGACTGACCTCTTCAGGTCAGGCTATCCGACCTCTTCTCAAAGAGGTCGGCCAAATCGACAGGAAAGCCCAATAAAGGGCCCAAATAGAGGAACACGACCCAAATCCACAGGCCGTCCAAGCCTATAGAGATAAGGGCGGTTCCCTTGAAGATAAGCTGACCTCAACTCAAAGATAAAGATAAGATAAGATAACTAACTTATCTTATCTAGAAAGGTCACTCTACAACCACTATAAATACACTGGAGCACCCATGTATAACTCATACTATGATTCTACAAAAAACCTGCTTAATACCCGTGCTAACTTAAGCATCGGAGTCTCTTGCAGGTACCCCCACCCTCCGGTGACCAAGGATCAGAAGTGCAGCCAGTCCAACAAGTCGGACACAACAGCCCCGGCCGCCACTAGCCAGCCGGACACGTCATCTCCAACCAGTACAGAAGATCTCATCCGAGATCAGTCTACAGTTTTAGGTAACCCTCGGAACAGTTATGTTTTTGTAAAATTTAAAATATTGAGCTTTTTTTATTTTACCAAGAATATAAATATAAATTTAAAAAAGAGAAAACGATGGTGTGATTTCTAATTAAAACAAGAGTTATGCTATATGTACATTAAAATCAGCCACCAAAATCAGCCATGAGTATAAAATACATATTGAAATATAAATACACATTAAAAACAAATTAAACCACACATATATTTATACACAAATATATTAGTGACTAATTTTAGTGACTGATTTTACTGTACAAATAATATTTTTATTTAAAAAAACATTAAAAAGAATTCGTAGAATACGATTTCATTTTTTCTTTTACATTTAAAATGTTAGAAACAAGAGACTGAGAGAGTAATCTGAAAAGTGTATTATTGAGTTGTGATCAAAGGTACAATATACAAGGGGTATTTATAGGTGCTAAATGAATCAAAGTAATAAAGACATAGAATCCTACAATTAATGTACAGATATACTATATAAATATAGACGATACTAATTAATCTAAATTGATTCTAATGATTCTCTAACATCCCCCTCAAACTCAAGTGGGAGCTAAGGATACCAACTTGAGTTTGGATAACAAAGTCTGAAAACGAGTCGGGTGATGAGCTTTCGTGAAGATATCAGCAGTCTGATCTAGTGTTCCAACAGCAATGAGACGAACAACATCAATAAGGATACGTTGCCGAACAAAGTGACAATCAATCTCAATGTGTTTGGTGCGTTCATGAAACACATCATTATGGGCGATCTGAATAGCACTGTGGTTATCACAAAAAACATCAGTAGGGGACGACTGAGGAGCACCCAAATCTTTGATAAGCCAACGAACCGAGATAACTTCAGCAGTGGTGTCAGCGAGGGCACGGTACTCAGCTTCTGTGCTTGAGCGAGCAGTGAACGTTTGCTTCTTAGCACGCCAAGAAATGAGAGCGTCGCCAAGAAACAAACAGTAACCAGTAGTAGAACGACGATCAGTGGGATCACCAGCCCAATCAGCATCGGTGTAAGTCTGAAGAGACAAAGAGGAATGGGCAGAAAAATAAAGACCATGAAATAGAGTGCCTTTGATGTAGCGAAGAATGCGTAGAACTGCCGCATAGTGAGTAGTACGAGGAGCTGACAAGAACTGGCTAAGTACATGAACCGAATAGGCGATGTCTGGTCGGGTGACAGTCAAGTAGACGAGACCGCTAACTAACTGTCGATAGAGAGTCGGATTATCCAAAACAGTGCCATCCATAGGGGTAAATCGAACATTAGGCTCAAGAGGAGTAGACTCAGTGCGACTATCTGTAATCCCAGCGCGAGCAAGAAGATCTGAAGCATACTTAGCCTGAGAGAGATAGATGCCATCATCAGTGGAGATGACCTCGAGACCAAGAAAATAGCTGAGAGAACCAAGATCTTTCATCTCAAAGGTACGGTGAAGTAAGCCCTTGAGATCAGAGATACCATCAACATCATCCCCAGTAATGATCATGTCATCAACATACAAAAGTAGAAAAATATTCCGGGTGAACCAACGAGTTCCAACATGCGTTCTCATACCATAACTAATACTTCTCTGAAAAAGGGGACAGCGAGCAGAATGCAGACAAGCTCGAGAAGAACGGTAACGACGCCAATTTTTTACCAGAGAGTCAGTCTACCTACACTTCTTACGTAAAGAATTACCCCTAAACTTTTTCTTTGAGATATACTTTGGTGGTGGCCCTATAGGAACAGGAAGATTATTCTAAACAGAGGAAGCGTTCCGTGAAATACCTGAATTCGTTCGAGGAGCACTTACCAAACTGTTCAAGTTGTGATGGTATACGTCAGAACCAAAATGAAGATCGGGAGTACTCTTACGCGAGAAGTAAGCATTTTCGCTTGCACCTCAACAA
>NC_029788.2:118255873-118269498 GCF_000816755.2 Arachis ipaensis
GCGAGACTACCGAGATAACTGGCAATATTCCGGGCGAACCAACGAGTTCCAACATGCGTTCTCATACCATAACTAATACTTCTCTGAAAAAGGGGACAGCGAGCAGAATGCAGACAATCTCGAGAAGAACGGTAACGACGCCAATTTTTTACCAGAGAGTCAGTCTACCTACACTTCTTACGTAAAGTCTTGATCTTGTATACCCATCTACTGCCCACAACTTCCTGATCAGAAGGAGGATCAACCAGATCCCAAGTGTGTGCTTTTTCAGGTGCCTGTAATTCTTCTTGCATTGCTTGTTGCCAATTTGGGTTTGAGGAGGATTCTCTGAATGTCTTAGGTTCTTGTTGATGAAGAATAGTAGAAAAGCAATGGTAATCAAGAAGATGAGGAGGTGGATTCCTTACCCTAGAAGAACGAGCAGGAGGAGGAGGCATGACGGTAGGAGCAGGATCATCGTCCGGTCTGGAATCATCGGGAGATGGAGAAGGCGGAAGAACAGGAGGCTGTTGAGGGTCACTCGAGATAGAACCTGTAGAATCATCACTAGGAAAAAGATCAACATTGGGGTTAGTAAACAAAGGTGACTGAGTAGTAGGAATCGACTCAAAGGATGAGAATCGAGAAAACATGTGGTGCTCCCAGAAGACAACATGACGAGATATACGAATACGTTTAGAGAAAGGATCCCAACAACGATAACCCTTGTGTTCAGTGCCATAACCAAGAAAACAACACATACGAGCCCGAGGTTCAAGTTTACTAGGTTCATGAGGCTGAAGAAGGACAAAACATACACAACTGAAAACTCGAAGAGAACTATAATCTGGGGAGGTATGATAAAGACGCTCAAAGGGAGTAACATTACCAAGAACAGAAGAAGGGAGTCTATTGATAGCATGAACAGCAGTAAGAACAGCTTCACCCCAAGTACGCTCAGGACACGAAGAAGAAAGGAGCATTGCACGGACGGAGTCAAGAATGTGACGGTGTTTGTGTTCAGCTCTACCATTTTGTTGAGATGTACCAGAACAAGAAAACTCAGACAAAGTATCCTGTTCTGCAAGAAAGGCTAAGAGTTTAGAATCACGGTATTCCATAGCATTATCACGTCGAAAAACCTTAATGACCTTGGAAAACTGAGTTTTAATCATAGTAGCAAAGTTGATTTAGATCTGAGGTAACTCATGGCGATTAGTCATCAAATAAACCCAAGTAAGACGAGAATAATCATCAATGAAAACGACAAAGTATCAAGCTCCGCCCATAGAGGCAGTGGGAGCGGGCCCCAAACATCAGAGTGAATGAGATCAAAAGGAGAGCAAGCAAGAGATGAATTATTGTGAAAAGATAAAGCAGGTTGTTTGGAAGTTTGACAAGAAATGCAATCAAAAGATTCATTTGGAACATGTTCATACCCTGGGTCGAGCTACCCGACCTGGGATGATTGGCGACAAAGCGACCGACCTCTTCAGGTCAGGCTACCCGACCTCTTCTCAAAGAGGTCGGCCAAATCAACAGAAGAGCCCAATAAAGGGCCCAAATAGAGGAACACAACCCAAATCCACAGGCCGTACGAGCCTATAAAGATAAGGGCGGTTCCCTTGAAGATAAGCTGACCTCAACTCAAAAGATAAAGATAAAGATAAAGATAACTAACTTATCTTATCTAAGAAGGTCACTATCACACCATTATAAATACACTGGAGCACCCAGGTATAACTCATACTCTGATTCTACTAAAAACCTGCTTAACACCCGTGCTAACTTAAACATCGGAGTCTCTTGCAGGTACCCCCCACCCTCCGGTGGCCAAGGATCAACAGTCTAGCAAGTCCAACAAGTCAGACACAACAGCTCCGGCCGCCACCAGCCAACCGGACACGCCATCTCCGACCAGTACAGAAGATCTCATCCGAGATCGACCTCCAGTTTCAGGTAACCCTCGGAACATTGGCGCCGTTGCCGGGGAACCTGGAAGTCATCCCAACACCATGGCGGACGGCCATGACAACGACCACGATTCAGATCTAGAAAACAAAACGCCGCACAAGAACGTGGACACTACATTGAAGGATGCTCCGGAATCCAACGGGGACAAAAACTCATCAAATCCCGGGGTAATAGAAGCACTTCAAGACCGTTTAAAGCAACTTGAAAAAGAAACCCAACAACAACGAGAGGTCGGGAAGGATCTACAAAGAGAGGTGCGGCGGCGTCGAGAATTGGAAGATAAACTACTGCAACTAGAAGCCGATCTCAAATCAAAAGCTCCTCGGACCGCTCCTGAGGAAAATTCACGCCAATCTATATCAAAGAAGTACCCTACCTCCTTAGACGAAGTCCAAGAGCGAGCAGAAAAATATATCAACATGGAAGAAAACGCTCGGTTGGGTGAAACCTCAAAATCTGGGACCCCCTACCGAGATAAAGACAAGGAAACCAAAAGGAAAGAAGATCGACAAGGGGAGAAAATCAAAAAATAGCATAATTACACTCCTCTCAGGGTATCCCTGGTCGACGTATATAAAGAAGTCTGCCATACAGAGAAAATTCCCCCAGCGCGGCCACTCAAAGGCAAAAGGGGAGGAGGAAACCGGAAGGAATACTGTGAATACCATCGAGTCCGAGGGCACTCCACCAACGAGTGCTTCGACTTAAAAATATCATAGAAAAATTGGTGAGAGAAGGAAAATTAGATCAATTTCTGGCTACCCGAGATGATGACCAAAGAAAGAGACGAAGGGACGAAGATGCCGGACGAACCGAACGATCACCTCAGACACCAGAGAGACACGTCCACATGATACACGGCGAATTCGCAGGAGGTGGGATCTCCAAATCATCTCGCAAAAGATATCTCAAATAAGTATATCATGTCGAGGGAAAGGAGGAAGCACCCGACATCCCTGCGATAACATTCACTAAAGAGGACGCATCTGGCATTATGCCGGGACACGACGACGCCATGGTCATCACTATCATACTGGCAAACGCTAATCTACATCACACATTAATAGACTAAGGGAGCTCCGCCGACATCTTATTCAAGACTGCCTTCGACAAGCTCGACTTGGAAGAAAGGGAGCTTAAGGCATACCCGAACAGCTTGTTCGGACTGGGAGATACCCCAGTACAACCACTAGGATACGTATCACTACACACAAACTTCGGAAAAGGGAACCAATCCAAGACGCTCAAGATAGACTACATTGTGGTCGACGTGAGTTCAGCCTACAATGCCCTAATAGGTCGGACCACACTAAATCAACTTGGCGCAATAGTCTCGACCCCACATCTATACATGAAATTTCCAACTACAGAAGGGATAGCTACAATAAAAGAGGATCAAAAGATGGCACGCCGCTGTTATAACGAAAGTCTAAACCTCAGAGGCATGGGAGAAGATTTTCATACAATTGAGCTTGGCGGAGTTCAGCGACGAGAAGAACTCCGTCCGCAGCCAGAAGGCGAGATAGAGAAGGTTCAGATCGGAGACACCTCGGACAAAATAACTAATATCGGAACGATCCTAAGAGGAGACTCAAAAGAATTACTGATACAATTCTTACGCGATAATGTCGATCTCTTCGCATGGAAAGCCGCAGACATGCCAGGCATAGACCCCAGGCTAATGTGCCACAAGTTGGCGGTCTATCCAGGATCTCGGCCGGTGCAGCAGAGACGAAGAAAACTTGGGCCAGAGCGATCCCAAGCTGTGGAAGAGCAGGTACAGGCACTACTGGAGGCAGGAATCATAAGAGAAGTCAAGTACCCACTATGGCTAGCCAACGTCGTCTTGGTGAAAAAATCAAATGGGAAGTGGCGAATGTGTACCGATTACACCGATCTCAATAAAGCCTGCACAAAAGATCCTTACCCACTCCCAAGTATCGACGCTCTGGTAGATGCTTCCTCCGGGTATAGATACCTCTCATTTATGGACGCATACTCGGGATACAACCAAATCCCCATGTATCCACCAGATCAAGAAAAAATCTCGTTTTTAACGCCGAAATCAAATTACTGCTACATCGTGATGCCCTTCGGCCTCAAGAACGCGTGAGCTACTTATCAAAGGCTGATGAATAAAGTCTTCTCAGACCACATTGGAAAAATCATGGAAGTCTATGTGAACGACATGTTGATAAAAACACAAAGCGAAGATACATTATAGTCTGACCTGGCTCAAGTGTTCGACACTATAAGGAAGCACGACATGCGACTCAATCCTGCAAAATGCACCTTTGCGGTAGAAGCAGGCAGATTCCTAGGTTTCATGCTCACACAAAGAGGAATTGAAGCAAACCTGGCCAAGCCATACTCAACATGAAGAGCCCCACCTGTGTCAAAGAAGTGCAGCAACTCAACGGGAGGTTGGCCGCCCTATCCAGATTTTTAGCAGGGGCAGCGATAAGATCTCTCCCCTTCTATGCTACTTTAAGGAAGGGAAAGCAATTCGAATGGACGACAGAATGTGAACAAGCCTTCCAAGACTTCAAGGAGTTCTTAGGACAGCCGCCTATCTTATCTCGACCACGAGAAGAAGAACCGCTCATATTATATCTCGCAGTAGGAAGCCAGGCAATAGCCTCAGCACTAGTCAGAGAAGACGAAAGTGGGCAACAACCCGTCTACTTCATTAGTAAAGCGCTACAGGGATCCGAGTTGAACTACCAGAAAATAGAAAAATTTGCCTACACCCTCATTCTAACGTCTCGATGACTTTGCCCGTACTTCCAGACTCACACCATTACGGTTCGAACCAACCAGCCCATAAAAGGAATATTGCAGAAAACAGATCTGGCAGGCAGAATTTTACAATGGACAGTCGAGCTATCCGAGTTCGACCTCCAATATGAAGCTCGGACGGCCATCAAATCACAATATCTGGCCGACTTCATCGCAAAATTCACAGATGCCCTGGAAATTCCCACAGAATGGAATCTCTATATGGACGGTTCTTCAAATAAGACTGGAAGCGGCGCAGGTGTGATAATAGAAAGCAACCAAGGAACCCAAGTTGAGCTCTCCCTCAAGTTCGGGTTCCTGGCTTCAAACAACCAGACGGAATATGAAGCATTATTAGCTGGTTTGAAACTGGCTAAAGAGGTTGGAGCTCAAAAACTCAACATCTACAGTGATTCACAAGTAGTCACCTCACAGATAACGGGGAGCTACCAAGCCAAAGATCCCACCATGAAAAAGTATTTAGATAAAACCAAAGAACAGCTCGGACTCCTCAGGGAATATAAGATCTGCCACATATCCGCGAACAAAATGCCCGAGCTGATGCACTCTCGAAACTAGCCAGCACCAAACCAGGGGGCAACAATAGAAGCCTCATCCAGGAAATGCTACAGAACCCGTCAATCTCGGAAGAAGAAGGGATCCTAGCCATAATTAACTACCTCAAAGCAGAAACACTCCCCACGGACGAAAAAGAGGCGAAGAGGTTAAAACGGGAGGCTCAGTACTACACCATCATAAACAACACCCTATATAAAAGAGGGATCTCAATACCACTACTAAAATGTGTGCCGACCTCCAACACAAGAGAAGTTTTAGAAGAAGTACACAGTGGTATTTGTGACAATCATCTCGGGGCACAAGCTCTCACCAAAAAGGTACTGCGGGCGGGATTCTACTGGCCAACCCTACGGAAAGAGGCTATAGAATTTGTAAAGACATGTCCACCATGTCAGAAACATGCCAACTTCCACATCGCCCCGCCAGAAGAGCTCATCAATGTAACCTCGCCTTGGCCATTTGCAAAATGGGGACTTGATCTTCTCGGACCCTTTCCCTAGGGATCAGGACAAGTAAAATTCCTCATAGTCGGAGTAGACTATTTCACAAAATGGATTGAGGTAGAGCCCCTAGCCAATGCCACCGCTCAAAGAAGCCGGAAATTCCTATACAGGAACATTGTCACGAGGTTTGGGGTTCTATACTCCATCACCACAGACAATGGCACTCAATTCACAGACGCAGGCTTCAGGAGACTAGTAGCCGACTTGAATATAAAGCACCAGTTCACCTCCGTCGAACACCCTCAAGCCAATGGACAGGCAGAAGTCGCCAACAAAGTCATATTGGCTGGGTTGAAACGGAGACTACAAGATGCAAAGGGAGCTTGGCCCGAAGAACTTCCACAAGTCCTATAGGCATATCGAACAACGCCACACTCCACCACAAATGAATCACCCTTTCGACTAGCATATGGAGTGGAGGCAATGATCCCAGTAGAGATCGAGGAAGGGTTATCCAGAGTAGTCCACTACAATGAGGAAGCAAACTCCTAACTTCAGAGGGAAGAGCTCGACCTACTACCTGAAATCCAAGAAAGAGCTCGGATCAGGGAAGAAGCACTAAAGCGTCGAATGGCTTCCAGATATAATCAAAGGGTAGTGCCGAGAGGTTTTGCGGAGAACGATCTCATCCTAATCCGAAATGATATTGGAACAACTCGACCAGGAGAAGAAAAGTTGGCAGCAAACTGGAAAGGACCCTACCGAGTTGTAAAAGTACTTGGGAAGGGCTACTACAGACTGTCCGAACTCGATGGACGAGAGCTTCCCATATCATGGCACGCCTGCAACCTAAGAAGGTACTACAGCTAGAAAAAGTAAAAAATATCACCATTGGATGCACTCTTTTTCCTGAAAAGGTTTTTTAATGAGGCACCATGTTGAGACTCAAACACTATTCAACATAGGGATGAAAAATTCTCACATGTATATATTTGCACTTTCCTTTGAATAAAATATATATTAGATATTCTACAAGTTTTCAAGACGCATTAATTTGATGCATTCATCGTTCGATTATAAAGCAACAGATCGGCAGAAAGTGAATAACAATTTCACTGCACGATCACGATAAAGAC
Source organism: Arachis ipaensis (assembly GCF_000816755.2). Classification (NCBI taxonomy): domain Eukaryota; kingdom Viridiplantae; phylum Streptophyta; class Magnoliopsida; order Fabales; family Fabaceae; genus Arachis; species Arachis ipaensis. The sequence continues at coordinate 118,262,763 of NC_029788.2, forward strand.
AATCGTCCGATAAAGGTGAAAACGCGATTCACCCAAAAGATGATCTAAAGATAACAACCACCTTCTACAAATCGGCAAAGATGAACACAGAATAATGTAAGAAGTTATCGAAAGTGATCCGAAAAAGAACCTGACGAGGTCTTATGGATTGCTAAATAATAACTTAAAGACTGGCCGACGTTAAGAAGTCGGACCAAGTCAACCCAAGTTATAAGTAAACCCTGGAAAGAGGTCTGGCCAACCCTATTAAAGAGGATTACTTTAACTTAGAAGGGCCCGACATGACAAAGTCAGCCCAAAATGAAAAGTTATAAAAGTAGTCCCTGAAAGAGACCTGACAAAGGTCCAAAAAAGAGGACTACAAAAATAACTTAGAAGAGATCGACCTAACGAAGTCGGTCTCCTACAAAAACAAAAGTTATAGAAGTAATCCCTGAAAGAGACCTGACAAAGGTCCAAGAAAGAGGATTACAAAAATAAATTAGAAGAGATCGACCTAACGAAGTCGGTCTCCTACAAAAACAAAAGTTATAGAAGTAATCCCTGAAAGAGACCTGACAAAGGTCCAAGAAAGAGGATTACAAAAATAACTTAGAAGAGATCGACCTAACGAAGTTAGTCTCCTACAACAAAAAGTTATAGAAGTAATCCCTGAAAGAGACCTGACAAAGGTCCAAGAAAGTGGATTACAAAAATAGCTTAGAAAGAACCGACATGATGAAGTCGGCACAACCGAGCTACAAAGTTACAAAAAGTAATCCATAAAAGAGACCCACCAAGGTCCAACTAAAGAATGGATTACTAAAGATAACTGAGAAAAATCGACATGATGGCATCGGCCAATTACAAAATAATTTGGAAAAAGACGACGCAAAGAAGTCGGTTATGGACTAAGGATCCACACATCTACAAAACAGTTCAAAGAGACCGAGCAGCAAGGAATTAAGACAGATGCAAACAAGCGCGACACAAAATAAACAAACTTCAGGGTCAAACCCAAAAGCTTAGGAGCTACTTGTTGTGTTTTGTTTTAATGGGTTGCTAAAAGCAACCAAAAAGAGTGTCATCAAAAGATACCAACCATAAAATAAAGAGTTAAAAGCCCACAAGCCGGGCCAACTACACAGATATCTAAAAACTAAAGATCAGAAGACTTTTTAATAGCATCAGTCTGAGGAGAAGGAGGGCGAGCCTGGAGAGGAATAGCATCCACAGTACCATCGTCCCGGTTTAAGATCTGGCAGTCAGGATCAGAAGCGGGAGGGCCGACCTCAGCAGGAGGAACAGTAGGAGTTGACACCTTGGCAGAAGGAACAGGGAGAGGCTCAACATCATCATCATCCTCATCATCAGGGACAACCTTACCATCCCTGATGACATTCTCCAGGCTGAAGAGAGTGAGGTCAGCCTCGGGAGCAATAATCCGAACTTGCTCCTTCAGGTTCTCGTAAGCAGCAGTCACACTGCCAACGAGATGACCTTGGAGCTCAGAGTAATCAGCTCGGGCATTCTCCAACTCCTCCCTCAAGCGCACCACCTCCCGATAAGATGTCACATAACTGTCCTTATGTCTCATAGTCGTATCCTTGGCCAACCTCACCGAAGCCGCCAGAGAGAGGGAACTCGCCTTCTCATTCTCCAGATCCTTCTCCAACTTGGCTACCTTTACCTCAAGCTCCTCCTTCAGGCCCTTCATCCGGTCAAACTCCTGTTTAGCCTCCTCCATAAATTCCTTAGTGGCATGGAGAGGAAGATTCTGAGCAGTTCGGTACAAGGCAGCCCCCATGTATGCCATTTTAACACTATTTCAGGTCATAAAATCCAGATGGCGAAGGATTGACACATCATCCATGGGGAGGTTACCGTAGGGACCGATCTGCTGATCTACGAATTCGATTGCATTAAAATCAGGGGCGTCAAGGTTGAAGACCTCAGTTGTTTTTTGTTTCTTATTGGGAGGAGCACCAGAAGTAGCAGCTGAAGACTGTGGAGGCTCGTCCAGACGAACCCGAGGAGTCGGGATCACTTTTCTCGGCCCAGGAGAACTCGGCACGGGCGGCTTCACTTGCACTTGGGAAGATCCCTCCCCGGCCGCCTTGGCCGAGATATTTTGAGCAGCAGCAGCCTTCTTCGCCTTCTTGTAGGCCTTCATGGAATCATTATTTTTCGACATCTTTGAAAACACAGAATTAACCGCAAAAGACAAGTTACAACATAGGAGAAGAAAAGCTCAGAAGCAAATATAAAAACAAGTCAGACAGTACCCAAAGCAGTTCGAACCAAAGATGGATCACTAAAAAATCTCTTAGTATCTAGATGGGGTGGTTTCCCCCACAAATCTTCAAGAACAACTACAAAGGCCCGCTCAACCTCATTAAGCATCTCCCATGTATAACGTGGCACTCTCACATTCTTTTGCCACTCTAGAGGAAAAGCAGGCTCATCATTTTCATCAAGAAAAAAGGGGCGGACCCCCTCAACAGCACAAACTCGAAAGAAATAGTTCTTAAAATCTTTAAACGACTCATCATACATGGCAAAAACTTTATGCCCCTGGGCCGATCTGAAAGAAACCCAGGAAGCTTTCTTTTTCGAGGAACCTCTGGGTTTGGCCGAGACAAAAAGATAAAGGAAAAGAGTTTCAGAAGGTGTTATGCCTAACTCTTGGCAAAGCAGTTGAAATATTTTGATAAAACCCTAGGAATTGGATGAAGCTGGGATGGAGCAATGTTACATGACCACAACAGGTCGGTTTCAAAAGCGGTAAAAGGAAAAGTAACGTCTAATTGACTGAAGAAGTATTCGTAAGCATAGAAGAAGGGATGCTCCCCCTCGACGAAAGTAGAAAAGCAAGCCCTCTCATCAGAATCAGGAGCTACAAGTTTATAATCCCTCTCCCGGGCACTGCTACTATAAATCCTATGACGCCTCCTCAGTTCTACACAAAATTTAGTATCCATGACAGAGACACACATTAGGACAAGGGAGTCCAGCCAATCAGACATCCCCTCGGGAACTTTGGAAGACACCTCTACAATGTTATTATGAGAAGACATGACGCCGACTAATCCTACAAATAAGAAAAGAAGATTGGATTACTAAAAAACATCTCGGATGAGGGACAAAACAACTCGACAAAAAATGACACAGGCAAACACATAGGAAAGGAAAACCCCAAGACTCAAACCAAAGTCCTGGGGCATCCTTTGGAGGCAGAAACAAGGCAAGGTTTCAGGAAATCCCTACAGCTTATGTCCCAGCATTCATCAAAAGAAGGTCTTAAATAACACAAAAGAAGCAAAAAAACACAAAAGCCACTATCTTTCTACAGTTTTACCAACAAAAGGACATAGCAAACACCAAAAAGTCGAAAGCAGGAAAATCGTTAAAGATACAACCTTTTTTCAGAATCAAGCAAAAACCATCATCAAAGGCGCAAGCAGAAACAGCAAACATGCAAAAGCCCTAAAAAAGATTCAAGCAACAAGAAAAGCAAAAAGATTCGCACAAAAAACGAAGAAATTCCAGAGCACGCAACAATCAGGCATGGTAAAAGTAGAAAGATCCAAACTTTCTCTGAGCAAAAATCAAACTTTCTAAAACCAGACATATAAAGAAACAGAGGAAGAAAAATCGAACCTGGAGAATAGAAGAAAACCTCGAAAAGAAGCTGAAGAGCAGAAGCAACAAAGCCACCCCTCAAAGTGGAAGCTGCGAAGATGGAAGGAGAAATATGGAAATCACCCCTCTTCTACAGAAAGCAGTAGCAGAACAGACATTGCGGGAAGGAACTACGAACTCCAGGCAAGAAACAGAAAATGAGAGAGTAAAGGGAGAAGTTACGAAGAAGAGCGAAGAAGAGAAACCGTTTTTGATTGAGAAATTCAAAATAAAAAGCCAAGAGAAAACGGGGCAATTAATACCAATTAATGAAGGTATTAAACCCTCTCACGTTCCCAAGAACAAAGCGCTGATATAGAAGCGCGCGCTTTTAGAGGAAAACGTTCTACATTCAAAAGATTCTACAAAAGGAAGAAATCGACAAAATGCTTGAGTTCGGCTTCGTCAGAGAAGGACCGAAGTCAAAGACTCGACCTCAACAAAAAGACCGAGCTCAAGCAGGGGCACTGTTCATACCCTGGGTTGAGCTACCCGACCTGGGATGATTGGCGACAAAGCGATCGACCTCTTCAGGTCAGGCTACCCGACCTCTTCTCAAAGAGGTCGGCCAAATCAACAGAAGAGCCCAATAAAGAGCCCAAATAGAGGAACACGACCCAAATCCACAGGCCGTACGAGCCTATAGAGATAAGGGCGGTTCCCTTGAAGATAAGCTGACCTCAACTCAAAAGATAAAGATAAAGATAAGATAACTAACTTATCTTATCTAAGAAGGTCACTATCACACCATTATAAATACACTGGAGCACCCAAGTATAACTCATACTCTGATTCTACTAAAAACGTGCTTAACACCCGTGCTAACTTAAGCATCGGAGTTTCTTGTAGGTTCCCCCCACCCTCCGGTGGCCAAGGATCAGCAGTCTAGCAAGTCCAACAAGTCGGACACAACAGCTCCGGCCGCCACCAGCCAGCCGGACACGCCATCTCTGACCAGTACAGAAGATCTCATCCGAGATCGACCTCCAGTTTCAGGTAACCCTCGGAACAAAACCTGACCTAAAACACCCTGAGAGACAAGAGGACGCAGTTTTCCTAGAGAGGTGTGGGCGAGACGCTGATGCCATAAGTGGAGGGTAGAGGAAGAAGAAGCAGCACAGAGATTTGGTACAGGAGGAATATGAAGATTCTCGAGTTCAAACAACCTTCCGACCTTACGTCCAGTCCCGATGATTTGTCCCGTCCGAGTATCCTGTACACGACAACCAGAAATAGAAAAAGTGACTTCAAAACCCAGATCAACAAGTTGACCAACAGAAATAAGATTGAAGTTTAATTTGGGAATATAATAAGTATCAGGAAGATTAAGAGTCGACTGGGATATAGAACCCTTGTGTGTTGCGTGCAAGAGGGAGCCATTTGCAGTGTTGACAGACGGTCCATTTGTAGTGGTAGTCATGGACGAGAAAATATTACGCAACGGAGACATGTGATTAAAACAACCCGAGTCAAAGTACCATTTAGAATTACCTGGAGAGGTGGAAAAAGCAGCAGGGGTATTACCAGAAACAGAGAGAAGACGCTGAAGAAGATATGCAATATCAGAAAGAGAGACAGGAGACGAGTTGAGTGGACTAGGACGTGGTGGGCGAGTAGGACAGGCAGTAATTAAATGTCCCGAGAGCTTGCAGTAACGACAGAACAGCTGTGAACAATGGTAGCTAAGATGACCTTTCTGGTGGCATGTGCGACATTCAACAGAAGGACAGTCAGGGAAGAGGTGCCCAGAAGGGTTACAGTTTCGACAGAATTTATCCTTTCTATCGATGGCAGCAAAAACATCTGGCTTTTCCATGATAGCAGTCACAAAGATTAAAGAGAGGAGAGAAAACGGCAATTTCGGAGCAGAAAATGAGAAATCGAAGTGCAGAATCGGAAAGAGCTCACCAAAAAATCTTAGGGAGGGACCCACTTGCCTGCCACGTCAACAACCACGTCAGCGCCACGTCAGCGAGACAAGGACACGTGGCGGCACCTGAGAGGAGGGAGAGAGACACGTTGGCAACCAGGTGGAAGCGCGGGTCGGGTCGGGCCGGGCGTGAGCGGTGATGGCGGCGATCTCGGCGGCATTGAAAAGCTGACGAAGAGAGGAACACGATGATGCCGGAGGTGACGAACCAAAGCGTCAGAAACAGATCGAAAAATGCGAGCAAAGAGGCACGGGTGGAATCTGGAAGGAAGATCAACCTGGTCGTGGCAGCGTCTTTCGGCAGCGCGTGGAGGCGCGTCTGACGGCGGATGGCGGCGGTTCTGGTTGCGTTGGAATTACGGCGACAAGACGAACAAGATGGTTACAGGGATGACATCGAAAAGGGAACGAAAAAAGAGGCTAAAGAACACTGCCGGAAGGGAAAAAAAAACAATGGAGCTATGAACTAATATTCATTGAAAAAAAAGACCTAAGCTCTTGATACCATGTTAGAAACAAGAGACTGAGAGAGTAATCCGAAAAGTATATTATTGAGTTGTGATCAAAGGTACAATATACAAGGGGTATTTATAGGTGCTAAATGAATCAAAGTAATAAAGACATAGAATCCTACAATTAATGTACAGATATACTATATAAATATAGACGATACTAATTGATCTAAATTGATTCTAATAATTCTCTAACACAAAAGATTAAAAAATAAAAAGCATAGGGTGCAATTTCCGTGAGGAATTAATCGCCTCCTCCTATATCTAATAACTTACAATTTTCTATTGAAAACTTTTTAGGGGCTAACAATATTTAGTAAAATTAATGATAAAAATCTCTCAAATAAAAAAAATAAGAGATCTATTTTTCTTTTAACGTGTCATTTTTTATTTTCTTCTAACGGATGAATATTGTTGAATATTAAAATGTCAAAGTATGCTATTATTTCTCTTAATAAATTTCTATTTAGGACATCCTTTCAAGTGTCCCTCATTAAATTATGATAGATTTGTCATGAAGGTATATGTCTCAATCTTGTTGCATATGTGCACCATTATCATATCATGTACTTCAATATATTTTATTTTTTATTTTGGTGGAGATTCAGAGAAAGATATTTAATTTCATTCATTA
>NC_029788.2:118271054-118272214 GCF_000816755.2 Arachis ipaensis
TGCTTTTATTATTAATTTACGTTTTTTTAGAGTATTTTTAACTGTAACTAAATAAATAACTATATTTTTGTTGTCTTTGTTGTCTTTATATGAATGATGGCCTTTTATTTTTGATCATGTCATTATTTTTGTACCCTCAATATATCTCTCTTGTAGTCTTGTGATTGGTGATCACGTGCAATAATAATTCTTTTTAGTTTTTGAACGCATAGCATGATTTTATGCTTTTATTATTAATTTACGTTTTTTTAGAGTATTTTTAACTGTAACTAAATAAATAACTTTTAAGAAAATATTTTTGTTGTCTTTATATGAATGATGGCCTTTTATTTTTGATCATGTCATTATTTTTGTACCCTCAATATATCTCTCTTGTAGTCTTGTGATTGGTGATCACGTGCAATAATAATTCTTTTTAGTTTTTGAAATAAATCATCGCATAGCATGTACAAGCTAGGAGTGGTAATGTGATGGATTTTTGCTCTATCTGATTTCGCTTAGTTCTATAATAGTTTGCGTAAAATTTGCCTTACTTTTATCCATAAGTAATAAAAAGTTAAATTTTAGTCTGTTTTTGCGAATATTCATTCCGCCTCTATAATTATTAACATCTAATAAATAAAATTAAAATTTAAAATTTATATAATTATCATCACATATATAACATAAATTAAGATAAAAATTTAAATATGTCGGCTTCACCTTGAAACAGGAACGGATCCAAAAATATTATATCATGGGGCTAATAACATATATAATATTAAAAAATTATGCAAAAAATTATATAATGTAAAATATATTAAAAAATATACCAATAGAGAATATATTTTAAAATACAAAAAATATGTATGTACTTTTAATTAACGAAGTGATCGATTTTTCATATCATAAAATTCATCGGTAATAGAATCTGTGTAAAATTTTTCAGCAATTTTTTTCAATATAATTAAAAGACAATTAGCAAAAAATTCATCTTTTATTTGTTTTTGAGTTATTCTTCACAACATTTATAGCTGAAAAAGATTTCTCAGTTGTAGTAATTGAAACATAGAGAATTAATACCAAATGAATCAAGAAGAACGCTAAAAAAAATTCACTTTATGAGATTTGAAAAATTTTATTTAATTTAAAATATTAATAATAATATCTTTTCAATTTTT
>NC_029788.2:118272291-118273937 GCF_000816755.2 Arachis ipaensis
TTAGACATTTATTTATATTTAATTAAATATGAAATAAATTTTTTTAAAATTAAATCATACTTAATAACTTATTACTATTAATTTTTTTTAAAAAAGATAAGTTCGAGACCTCCACTCGCCCCGTATATCCGTTCTGACCAGATGGATAACCCAACCCGTCCCATTTCATCCAAGGCCCAGTTCTACAGAAAATTTGCCCTACATTAAAGCAGATAATTATCTGCCCCAAAAAAATAAGAATAGAATGAATATTTGCAGATAGTGCTACCATTCCTTATAGGGGTGTGCATGGTCCGGCCCGGTTCGAAGATTCGGCCCGGTTCCGAACACTTTAGGGGCTAATTTGGTGTGATTTCATCAGGTTTAGGGCCGGGTATGGGTCTCAAAAATAGACCCGGTCATTATTTCGGGTCGGGTCCGGGCCATAGCTCGGGTCACCCGAAATCAGCCCGGTGGCCCAGTCATCATACATAATTAATATTTTGTGTTATTAGTGATGGATGATGGCTATTATTATGTGAAATTTAAGTGTTGTAAATCTTAATATTTTGTGTTATTAGTCATTATATATAAGACTATAAGTTAATATTTTATGTTTAAAATGCATAAGACTTTAGACTAATGCATAATCTTGTGTTATTTGTATTGATTTAAATATTTGGTGTTATTAGGCAATATTAGTATTGATTATGGTTATGCTTTAATTTTAGAGAAGAGTTGGTTCTTATTATATTTTTCTAAGTGAAATTTTACCATGTCAAATAATGATTGGAGTCTTGAAAATTTGGATATTTTTACATGCTAACTTACAAGAAAGTATCAAGGTAATATAATGTTAACGGCCCAGTTTTCACCCGGTTTTTACCCGGTATAATCGTGGCTTGAAAGTGTATAAGTTTCATCGGGTCTAGGGTCGGGTTCGGGTCTAACAAATAGGCCCGATATATATTTCGGATCGAATCTGGATCACATCAAACTCGGTTTCACCGGGCCCATACACACCCCTAATTCCTTATATAAGCTAAGGCAACATTTCTTCTTGCATAGCATAGGCACATAAACCCAAATTTTCGTTACAACTACGTGAGACATAGTTTCCTATATAATTCTTTTACATTCAATGGAAGAAAAAAACTACAAAAAAACGCTTGAGGTGCTTTTTTATTTTTAATATATGCTACAATCTTCATTTTATTATTTGTTTCATATACTAAATAATTGTAGTTAATTACATATATATACAAACTACGAAGAAGCATGCATAATGAAAATTGAACAATATATCAACTGATGATGTCAGTTAGAAAAGTGAAGTTTATTTATATATACTTTTAAAGCAAATCTAATTTAATATATATATTTTATAAATATTTTCTATTCATAACAATATCATAAGTCGTCTTAAAGTATCAATACATAAAAAATAATTTTATATCAAAAGAACAATCTTTAAAAAAGAGATTTATAAGATTTTAAACTCTTCTACATATATTAGATTTTATACTAATAAATCTTCCAACATCTTATAACTAATTACACATGACCACTCATTTTTCAAGAAATGTATATTTGAAAATTATATTAAAATACGAAAATAAGTAATATATTCAATTTCATTTTAGTAGCGTCACTCTCATAATTTTAAT
>NC_029788.2:118273990-118274578 GCF_000816755.2 Arachis ipaensis
TAAGTTCATCTATTCTTACACCTGTATAAAAAGTTTTCTTTCTTTACTAGCATGTAAGAAAACATAAATTATTTTTTTATGATATCACATTTGGTATTTTACTAGAACATGTTGATGGGTTTTGGTATTTTATGAGGGTGAGTTTCAGTGTAAAAATTGTAACCTAGCGAAATTATTTTTTTTATTTTAAAAAACATAAATTTTACTCAATAATTTCATCCTAACGATTTCAAAAATTCCCAAATTATTTTTAATGTGGAAATGAAGATAGTGTTTTAGTTGAATATTGATATTTAAAGTGTATTATAGTATCGTGAATATATAAAAAAGGCATTCAACACGCAGTATGTGTGTTGTCATAATGTTGACAGTTGACACGTGTCCAACACGCTCCTTGCGTGTTGCAACAGGCTGTTGACTCTCCACATGTAAAATTTACGTCCTCGAATTTATAATTATACTAAATAATCCTATTTTTAACAAAATCACTAATATTTTTTCATATAAATCACAATCAGCAATTTTACTTTTTCACAATTGCTTTTCATATTTTGGAATAATTCAATATTTTTTAATTAAAAAAGAAAG
>NC_029788.2:118274917-118275355 GCF_000816755.2 Arachis ipaensis
TGATGTAAGTTTGAACTTATATGGGTGTCTTGTTGTAGAATGAATGGAATATGAAAATTTATTAATTATTAGGGTAAGAGGATTGAATGATAGATAATTCAGTAATTCATAATTGTGTTGGTGTTCTTCAAAAAAAAAATAATTGTGTTGGTGTTCAGGGCATTCAAAGGGACCGTGAATGTGAATGGCACTTATAACTGTTGTAATAAGTAGCATATTGTATTGTCGTATTCATGAGTTATAAAACGCGTGTCGTTGATTCACACTTACACATAATGTCGTTTTGAGGGATAGTCAGTCATATGTCAGCAACTGTGTCAGCATCTCTTTATTAACCCAAAAACCCCACCACCATAATTTTGTTTGAAATTACCAAAATTATTCATACAAAATATTTGACCAATGAGAACAAATTAGAGTTTAAATATGATGCAGATT
>NC_029788.2:118275418-118279279 GCF_000816755.2 Arachis ipaensis
GATTGAGACCACATCAAGATGCTTTACATGGGATTTTTTCTACCGTTATATAATTCGACCTAAATTTTATTGTATCTATCTATAATTTAAATGTTTTTATTATTTTTTTGTTATAATTTGAAATGTTTAGGGCAATTTGTTGTTACAAAATTTTTTATCCGATGTAAGATCAGAGGTGGCAATAATAAAGTAGGATAAAATTTAAATTCCATCATAATTTTATTCACCGATTTAAAAAATTCTCTAGTTAAATCAATCCTATATCCACGCTCCTAAGTCTCCCAATCCAACCTGATCCGTAAAATCAAATTTATCATCATTCAAATATTTAGTTATTTCACATTTTATAATATCAAATATTATGTATGTATGATTAGTAAATTAAATCTTTAGTTTGGTGGTACTAAATATATTTGTACAAAAGACAGAATTTGATTTCACATCTTTAATCGTTCATCATATGTATACATCTTTTTNTTAATTCTAAGGTTTAATTTTAGTGTACATTATCTATCATAATTGATATTTTTATATACATTCATATTATATATCAAAGGTACGGATTAAATAGATAGAGTTTGTTTATTTGAATTCAATCCTACTCACCATGGGTCGAGTTATCAACTTATTTCGAGTGAATTGTAATAAATTAGATACTTATAAATATGAATTATAATATCAGTTCCTAATTCTATTATATAAATTAAATTTTTGAAATAATAGGTTGTTTAATTTCAAGAATTTACTCATGCATTTTTATTTAATTTAATCCCAACTACAGAATATAAAATTATAAAAATTTAATTAAAAATCAAATTCAATTATAATTTATAAGGACAAGCAATATAATCATAGGATAAATGATAAAATGAAGAGGTAAGTTTGTATAAATATACAGATATTTTTTTAGTTATTTATATAATGATATGTGTATTGTAAGTGCAGTAGTTTTCAGTTTTTGTTTTTAATTAGAGAACAATTTTGCAGGAGTAATTATGACTAATTGAATAAATTAGAGTGAGTTAGTCTATCTAATAAAAAGCAAGCTATGTCACCAAAAAGTAAAAAAATAAAAATAAATTACTAAAAATATTTTCAAAAATTTAAGTGCCAACAAAAATAATTATAAATGATGAAAATAATAAAAATATTATAAAAAATTTTAAAATCAGGATAAAAATAATCAAATGTGAATAAATTTGTTTCAATTAAAAATATAATTGTGATACAAAAAATCAGGTCAAGTCCAGTCTGATTTGCATGGGTTCGCTCACACGAGTCGGAAATAATTACCGTCTCGATGAACAGGTCAGAATCCTCAACATTAAATGTTTGGACTTCACGTTCGAACTCAAAATCCACATTGATTTCAGTTAACAACTCGGAATAATAACTTTTTACCGTTAATTTAAAAAAATAAATCTAAAATGTCATTATAAAATTAATTCATCTTATTTGATTGTATTAGAAATTAAAAAATTTAAATTTAATTTAAAAAAAAAACTAAAACATACTTTTAGTTCAATTAAAAAATTAAAATACCCTCTTTATAACTCAAACAAAGTTAATCTTTAAGAAAAATTTAAAGTTTTTTTTGGTAGATTCTATTTTAAGAGACTAAAAGATCCTTATGGCATTAATTAAAAAAAAACAAAAATGTCTTTATAATTCATATTTAAAGTATAAGTAAATGGTCAAATTAGTCCCTAAAGATCATTCATTCTCTAAATTGGTCCCCAAAAAATTTTTTAATCAAATTTATTCTTTAAAGATTTTAAATTAGTCATGTTAGTCCTTTTGTTACTTTTTTTTATTGATGGAGTCAAAATTTGATAATATGACACGTTAAGTGACACCACAACCCACATCTAAGAGTTTTAATTGACTATTAACATAATAAACTTATGAAATTAGATGAAATCAACGTCTAATTGTGGAGAGAACTTGAGGCATTGGAATTCCTCAATTTGGAGTTGATTTGATCTAATTTTATAAATTAATCATGTTAATAGTTAATTAGGACTACTAGGTGTGTATTGTAATCTTATTTAACGTACTACATCAACAAACTCTAACGCCGTTAGTAATGGAAGTGACGGAATGACTAACATGACTAATTTAAAATTTTTAAAAGACGAATTTGATTAAAAAAAATTTCAAGTACCAAGTTGAAAGAATGAGTGATCTTTTAAGGATTAGTTTGACCATTTACTCTTGAAAGCAAGGTTCTAAAAATTGGCCGGTCGAATTGGTCGAACTGTGAACCAATAGGAATTACGATTCGGTCATATGCTAAAACCGTAAAAATAAAAAATCAGAATTGAACCGCTAAACCGGCCCGACCTACTCGACCGGTTTTCTGAATTTGAACGAAAACACTGCCGTTTTGTGTGCTGATCCACTAATACCCTAATCATTTCCAACACAATAACCCTAACTCACTCCAACGGCACAGCAGCAGCAACACACACTCCCTCCCTCCCATCAGTCTCGAGCCCGTCATTCCTCTCAACGCCAGCTCACTCGCTCCCTTACTCCTGCTCGTGCAACTAACGATTCAGCAGTGGAAGCACAGTCGCCGGGCTCGCCTCCTGCCTCTGTCGCGAAGCTCTGTTCCACCGTCAACGGCGCCATCTCTGTTCCACCGGTCAGCGCTGCTCCCCCTCTTGCTAAAGATCTGATCTGTTCTATGCTTCTATCTTCTTGGAATATTTATTGTTGAATAATCTGTGAACTTGTTATGGGTTGAATAATTGTTAATTAATCTGTGAACTTTACTGTTGTTACTGGTTTTAGGGTTTTCTATCATATTATCTCTGTATTCTTAATTTACTTTGGTGAATTTGTTAATTATTATAGCATTGTTCTGATTTATGTGATTTATGTTAATTATAATTTATATTTCTGATTCTGATTATTCTTGGGATTTTGATTTTGTTCATTATAATTTATATTTCTGGATTGTTTATGATTTGATTTCTGTGACTTCTTTAAAATTTTGTAATTCCTGGGACAGGCTTCAATTCAAGATGGTATGATATCGTTTCTGTGAATCAATCTCATTAGGGTTTGGTTTATTGATTCTTTCACTCTGCTCCCAGGAAACAATGGTGGATTGGATTATTGTTGATGATAAGATTTTATGACTTATTTCCGTAGATAGATATGGTTGTTGGTAGGGAAGTGGTCGAAACGCAAAGCAATAATTTTCATTGCTGAAAAAGCTTGAACTAGAGAATCTATATGTTGTTTTGTTATCCTTTTTCTTTTGATATGTACCAGTAATTATTCAGGGAAGGTAGCTTGCTTAGAATCTCTATCAGCCTTGGCACTAGTAGTGTTATTCTATTTTAGTAAACTAGTAATGTTTCGTTTGTTAGTTTGTAACTTGCATATTAATTCTAAAATTCTTATTTTGCAGAAAACTGGAACCAAGATCAAGGAGCTTACTTTGCTGGAAAGCATCAAGAGCAACCCATTAGAAAGTAATAATATTTTTTATGATCTAAATTTAATGTTAGAATTCATAGATGAACTTTTCTTCTTTGAAGTTAAAAAAAAATAATAATATTTTTTCCACCATCAAGAATATATTCAAACTTTTCAAGCAAGACTGTTAACTAAAAATCTAGCAGTATTGATGCATATGTTTGTAGTGGATATGTTGTGATTGTGTTGATTTTTTGTTATTTTAACTTTTGAATTTGTATTTGAATGAAGTCGTAACATTGTGGTTTAATATATCTATGTATATTATATTTATTATTTTATTATAAAACGATTTTTTCGGTTGAACCGCAGTTGAGTTGATTGAACTAATAAACTAATAAATCAATAACGAGAACGGTTCAATAACCAATT
>NC_029788.2:118279289-118280710 GCF_000816755.2 Arachis ipaensis
ATCATAGAGTGACCCTAATCAAGTAATCATAGATATCTTTCGGTTTTTACATTAGTACCTATGACTTTGGTTGAATCATTGATTTTATTCCTTTCTTAAATTGTGGTAATTATCTTTCTTCTAAAAGACTAGAAGTGAAAGAAGGGTGACAGTACACAATTACTATTTCAAGTTTTCAACATCCCAAAATGAATACCGTGAATAAATTCAAGAGAAAGCAAGTCAAGAATGGACTTCATCTGGTATATATGAACAAAACAAGTTGATGATGTGGGGGCAATAACGTCAAATTATCAAAAGAATATCCCTAGGGGTTATCTGAGATATACCACCCACCGAAACCATTTTTTTAATAACGCGTAAACATAGGGTTAATACTCAAATTCGTCACTGAAAGATCACGCGATCTTCATTTTCGTTCTCGAATGATTTTTTTAATCAAATTAATCCCTGAAAGATAAAATGTAAGTCAAATTAGTCCTTTTGTCAAAAAGTACAACGTGGCACGCCACGTGGCAGGTCAGCGACACGTGTCATGCCACGTAGCATATACATAAATTTTGATTTTGAGCATATAACTTTGTTTAGGTTAATAAATACATAAATTTGTTTAGTTTAACATAGTGGTACAACTTTGTTTAGTTTAACATACATAAATTTTGATTTTGAGCATATAACTTTGTGTAGGTTAATAAATACATACATTTTAATTTTAAGTATATATATATATTCCATCAAAATGTAATAATGTAAGAAAAAGGTTTTAGAATAGAAAAGAATAAGAGAGATTTTGAGAAGAACTAAAGGAGAGAGATAATTTTATTGAAAAAATTTTTAAGAAGAAAAGATACGATTACTAATTTTTTGTTTGTCAATTACATTTCTATTAAAATTAGTAATATCAAAAAATATTTTAAATTTAATATTATGAAGAAAAATAAAAAAAAAATTGTATAAGGACTAGTTTGACTAATTTTTAAAATTTGAGGAATGAAAATGATTTACGTCTAGACTTTCAAGGACTATTTTGACTATTAAAAACGTTTTTACATGTCAAGTGACACGTGGCATGCCACGTGTCACTCACCTGCCACGTGGCGTGCCGCGTCATCATGCCACATGGCACTTTCTTACAGAAGGACTAATTTGACTTACATTTTATCTTTTAGGGACTAATTTGATTAAAAAAATCATTCGAGGACAAAAATAAAGATCGTGTCACCTTTCAGGGACGAATTTGAGTATTAACCCCGTAAACATATTTTGTATAGACATTTAATTACTATTATCATATCAGTCAAATAATTAATAATCTTTTACGTAAATAATTATCTAAATAAATAAATTTAATTGAATAATAGTAGTGTAAACTATATTATATTTTTGGTATTATTTTTTTTTAAATATGCATCAATAATTGT
>NC_029788.2:118280717-118281910 GCF_000816755.2 Arachis ipaensis
GTGCAACCCCTTCTATTTCTAAAATAAAAAATATATAAAATAAATATGAATTTTGCAATACTTCCATAGTTCCATTTTACCTAATGAGTAATTGTACATTCTTGTTGCTTCTTGAAATGAACATAAACACGAACATGAACGTCACCAAGCGAACTGTAAAAAAAAAACAAAGGCATGTGCATATGATATGACTCCACGATGTATTATTGGTCATGAAATCAGGAAACAACTCACTTCAACAATATTTTCATTCATTATTTTCCCCTTCTTCAGCAAATTAAACATATGATCTTACGTCTTATGTCTACCATAGATTTATCACAGTAAAGTTAATAATTGTAGGACACTCAAAATGATAGCAAAAGATTTTTTTTTTTTTTTGGGTGACTATAGCAAAAGATGTTTGTTACATTGGTACGAGTAACGTTGAATCAATACCTGAACAAAAAAATCACATTGAGAGGCCAATACTTAAAAAAAAAATCTATTTTGGGTTCTTTCACTATAATTGCTAGTTTTTGTGGTGATGTTTTCCTAAGATATTATAGTTCGCTACATTAGTACTTTAATTTCATTGAGAGTTGGCCACCTGAAAATACTATTGGTGAAGAATTTTAATTGACAAAAGATCGAGTAAAATGTTGCAGAGTAGAATTATCAGGATGTCGATTCTTAAAGGAATGTTATGTTATGAGTTTGTACATAGTTCTGAAAATTGAATCAAACCGACTGATTTAACCGGATTAATCGAGAATTGAGAATTGATTATTCAACCAATTCCGTTGACCTTAAAAATTATCTGACAAAAAATCAGTCTGTGAACTGGTCGAACCGACAATTAACCAGTGAATCGCCGAAAACGGTCAGATTTGTTTAGGGTTATTGGTTTGGTGGTAACCCTCCAAAAGGGCGCTGTTTTGAATTTTAAAAGAAAAAAAAGAAGCCCAATGACCAATACTTATTAAGCCATCGCACCCCTCTCTTTCTCTTTCTCTTTTCTTTTTGAATTCTGAACTTATTCTGAAAAAGAGAAGATTAAAGAACCCTAATCCCCAAACCTCAACTCGCAGCTACCATTCCATCCCTCTTCAAAGTCATCGCTGAACTCTTCTCCTACAGGGATAGACCGTGGGTGCCACGTCGCGTGTGGAAGCTCTGTTTGGCGATTCGACCATCTTCTCATTGTTCCTCCT
>NC_029788.2:118287530-118296107 GCF_000816755.2 Arachis ipaensis
TCTCCCTCTCTCTCTCTCTCTCTCTCTCTCTCTCTCTCTCTCTCTCTCTCTCGTGTGTGTCCGAACTTAACGTCCCTTTTCGAGTTCTTTCTCGGTCTCTGTCCGAGCTCACTTTAGTTCCTCCGTCGTCGTCACTTCCCTTCTCCCTTACTCTGAGTTGTTGTTGGTGATATGGTACAGTGCTTCACTATATTGTTTATGCTAGAATTTTTCTGATTCTGAGTTGTTTATGCTATGATTTTGATTTTGAGTTGTTTTTTTTTTATTTTTTCTAATTTTGGGTTGTTGATTCTAGCTAGTTGCTAATTTTCTGATTTTAAATTGTTGATGGTGCCATGGCGCAAGCTTCACGGCATTGTGTTGAAATTTTTCTGATTTTGAGATGTTTATGGTATGATTCTGATTGCTTCACTGTATTATGTTTATGTTGGAATTTTTTGTTTGTGTTGATTTTTTATATTTAGTTGTTGATTATTGTGGTTAATTTTTATGATTTTGTTGTTATTTTTTGGTTAGGAAATTTTATGAAACTAGAATAATTATTAGAATGATTTACAAAAATATATCGATAGAGAATATGTTTTAAAGCATAAAAAAATATATTTGTACTTTTTACTAACGAAGTGATCGGTATTTTGTATCATAAAATTCATCGATAATAGAATATGTGCAAATTTTTCAACAATTTTTTCTTCAATATAATTAAAACAATTAGTAAGAAATCCGTCTTTCATTTTGTTTCTGAGTTATTCTTCACAATGTTCATAGCTGAAAAAGATTTTTCAGTTGTAGTAGCTGAAACAGAAACCTTTTAAAAATCAGAAATCATTAATATTTAGTTTGGATTGGACTTTTATTTATATTAGATTAAATACTAAATAATTTTTTTAAAAAATAAATCATACTTAATAACTTATTACTATTATTTACAAAAAAAACTGGGGTGGCTGAGGTCTCCACTCGCTCCCCGTATGTCCATCCCTACCAATACACAGGTAACGTATTACTGTAATTCGAAGCAGATTTTGCATGGAAGTGGGTCACTTGACAAGTTCCCATCAACACGCAGGTAGCATGATGTATGCGGTGGAAGCAGCTTTTTCAACACGGATGCTGAGTGTTGCAACAGCTTTATCAGAGATTCGTGTGCTTTTTTCAAGGAATTCCTAGCTTTTCAGAGATTCTTTGACCAACACATTACTTACGTGTTGTCAGGATGTTTGCATGCAGGAAGTAGTTGCTGCTACAGGAACATGCGAAGACGCAGGGGTTGGCTTTTAAAGTCTCCCACCCGGCTCCTCTCCTCACTCGTTCAACACATTGTGAAGAGAGTTGAAAGAGTATTTAGTTCAATGAATTTTAAAGAGTGAGTGTTCTTTTGACGATGCAAGGAGAAATGCAATGACGAAGCCATGCAAGAGAAACGCTGAACGGGGCAGCGACATCAGGGGTAGTAACTCTGGAGGACGGAGGTTAGAGGCTAGAGAAGAGGAAGAAAATTGGAAAAAGGAAAGAAGGAGAAGTGTTAAGGATTCGAGGAGTGGGGTCAAAATTAATTATGTAGTGGGGCAACTAATATATATCAATAAGAACTATTCACTAATTTTTAAAATTTCACTGGCGGCACTTGCCCCCACTGGCCAGTGAATACATCCGTCCCTACGTATTGCTCTTGATAGTTAGATCCATTTTGTTACTAATTTTTAAAATTTCACCCATTTCAAATTCAACGGGGAAGGCTCAACGTGGACAAAAAATAATTAATGATGGAATTCACTTCCTGATTAATTTTTCTCAATTCTTTAACCACTTCTTCAATATCAATGATCTCAACTTCCTCCTCTTGTTGCAATTTTTGCTTCAACTCCTTTTCTTCTCCTTAAAGCTCCAAATTCTCTTTTTCACTACGCTCCTCAGTTAATTCTCCACATTCATTAAAGGATTACCATGTGTTCATAACACGCAGCGGAAGAAAAGAAAGTAATTCTAAAGATCTATTTTGTGCTTAAATTTTATTCTAGAAATAATATATAGATCAAATCTAAATACCTTTGGAAACTTTAGTAAAAACTTTATTCTTCGATTGTACGAAGATTCTATGTGTATCCACATCGAGACCAACCTTTGGTGTCAACTCCTTGACCAATGGACATCTAATATAAATTGAGAAACCTCTTGCAACTCTTTGCATGCCATAAAATTCTTCTCCAAGAATTATGGTCACATACGTTTCTGTGTATAGAGGTAAAAGAATAAAACTCTTGTGTTTTATTCTCATCTATTTCCTCTACTCTTGGCATACATATATATAGTATGAGATTTGTTACTGATTTTAAATTTGAATCTCAATTCAAATTTGAATCATATCTTATTATTTTAAATTTGAATTTTTAAAATTTATGAATCATATCATAATTCAATTTGAAACAGAATCAGTTAGGATCTCATTCAAATTTAGAAATAAAATAACTAATTATTCTCAAATCTCATTTAATATTCTCAATTATCATATTATTTTTATTATTATATTTTTTGTGCTAGCAAAGAATACAATAATATTCCATCTGAATTAATATAATTATTTATTTGATCAAAATAAAATAATAATTAAATAATTTTATAGCAAAGATTAGAACAATCGTTAGTATGTGACCCCATAGGTTCAATACTAAGCAGATAGTAAATTAGTCATACTAAATTTACTAATCAAGGTTGGCATCTAACAATACTCCTCAACGATCCAATAGTATGAAGTAATATATATTTTTACTAAGAACCTGATAAGAACAAAGTATAATTTCTTCCATCTTTTCACCTCTTGGTTAACCCTTAGAGTATAGTTTAATTGTCAAACTCTAACTTGTTACTATTATTATAATGAACTGTGAATGACTTAAGAAACTCATTTCTTCATTCATTCAAACTCCTTGACCAATGTTTTATTCATATCAGTCATTTATAATCATAGAGCTCGAACTCTTTATCGAGAGTTGACTGATTCCTTATTGACTAATCATTAATTCTATAAGTATTTGAATCATACCCAATATCCATTCAACTAGCACCCTAGGGTATTAAGTGTTTGAAATCAAAGTATAATAAATACATTGTTAATTACTATAACAGTCACAGGTCAAAGGAAACTCTATTACCATGTTAATCTTGAGAATATCTTATTGACAAATATGCGGTAATTATAACCATTAATTGAGTTAGTTCAATGGTCATATCTTTATATGAATCTTTGTTAACCCTTAGAGTATGCTTTAATTATTAAACTCTAACTTGTTACCATTATTATAATGAACTGTGAATGACCTTAAAAACTCATTTCTTCGTTTATTCGATTTCCTTGGCCAAGGTTTTATTCATCTCAATCATTATAATCATAGAGCTCAAACTCTTTACCGAGAGTTGACGGATTCCTTATTGACTAATCATTAATTATACAAGTATTTAAATCATACCCAATATCCATTCAACTAGCACCCTAGGGTATTAGGTGTCCGGAATCAAAGTATAATAAATATATTGTTAATTTCTATGACAGTCGCAGGTCAAAGGAAACTCTATTACTATGTTCATCTTGAGAATATCCTATTGACAAATATGCGGTAATTATAACCATTAGAAATTCTCAAAGTGAGTCAGTTCAATGGTCATATCTCTATATGCACCATCTATATATATAATTTAATAAAAGAGATCTATTAATCTTCATCTAATATATATATATATATATATATATATTGATCTTTCCGGATTATAATATCCTTTTTAATAATCCTATGACCAAGAATAATTTAGATTAATTTATAAAAGATTCATCTTTCAATATTATGTTCACCATCACAATGATAAATCTCTAAATTTAATCAAGGACCTTATTATATTAACATTTTAATATAATAATAATAACAAATGATTTGACACATGATTGATTGAATTGTGGTCATACTACTTATTCCCAACATTCATCAATGGGACTGTCTTGATTACATAAGCGCAATGAAACAAAGCGGTTCACTGCTTCGGCTAAGGTAGCCACAAATTTTCCTTGCATCTTTTGTTCTTCTTCTCACTTTTGGAGAAGAGAGTGAAGATCTCTTTGTTCTTGCATTAAAGATTTGAGAACTTCGTTCAGTGAAGGTGGTGGTGAAAAAGATGATTCATTGTTTAGGAGAAATGTATTATAGTTGGAAGGTGGTTCCTCTTGGTGAGAGTATTAAGGTGATGTATATGGAGGTGGTGATTCTTGGGAGTATTAGTGTTGAAATGGTGGTGGCTCTAAGTATGGTTCACATGGCTCATATGGTTGTTGGTATGGTGGATATGGGTTATGATCATATGGAGGTGTTTGGTGGTATGGAGCTTGTGAGTATGGCGGTTGAGGGCTATGTTGAGAAGTTGGTTCATATTGGTGTGCATTATGGGGTGGATTGTAATAATAAGAAATCGAAGGAGATTGTTGCCAAGAAGTTTGTCTATATGATTGAGGTTCCTCCCATCTTTGATTCCACGATCTATGATGCGACCCATCATTGAAATTCTCACTTCTTACAACATAGTTGTAACCAAACTTATGGCCCAATGGGTGAGAATTCATAGTGAAAATAGAAAACAACAAGACAAAAACTGTCAAGAGATAAAAACAAATTTTAAAACTAGCAAAAAACTTAGCAAAGAAACAAAAAGTAACTATTCACAATATTAACATATATACAATAACCAATGACAAACACACATTGCAATTCCTTGGCAACGGCACAAAAAACTTGATAAAAACATTCATGTTGGTTCGAAATTTCACAAAATAATTCTGTTGCAAGTATAATCCAAACCGACAAATAACTCTCAATCAAAGTTTAATTTAGTTTGTCACAATAAGAAAGAATTTAAAAGACAAGAAAGTAAAGAAGCGTGCAAGAAATTAAATTAAAGGCAATTAAATCAAAGGAAAGGAGAATTCAAATCTGAAAAGGGTCTTGGCAAGGATTGAGAGTCAAAGGGTTCTTATCCTAGTCATTGACCACAAACATGACAATTATGAAGTGTTAATCCCATTTAGTCAACCCTAATATCGGGGATAAGTCAAATAGGCATAATTGATTTCAATCCACAAGTCCTAGCTAACTCAGTAATTAGCTTAGTGAAAGACTGACATTGGTGAAAATCAAACCAACTAAAAACCCTACATCACCAATTAATATTTAACATCAACGACTCAAAATTACCTAAGTCCTCAATCCCAAGCCAAGAGTGTGAAAAACTACTCAATAACTAAAAGAGGTATTTTCACAAACACTTAAAAGGCATAAAATGAAAGTATGGTAAAATAGCAACAATTAATAAAATCTAAGACTAACAATTGCAAAATAACAATAACAATCACTAAAAAAAGCAACAATAATATGAAAATATAAATTGCATAAAAAGAATCAAAATTAACAATAATGTTCATAAAACTAAAAATTGCAAAAATAAAAAATTAACAAGAAAAATTAAGAAAGTTAAGGCAATGGATACATGCAAATATAAATGAAACTACACTAAAATAAGAATTAAAACCTAAATCTAAGGGAGAAATCACTAAATCTATTCTAATTCTAGAGAGAAGAGAAAGCTTCTCTCTCTAGAAAATGACCTAAAATATGATTTTAAGCTACCCTAATTGCTCTCCCCTTAATCCTTCTTGAATTTGGTTTCAAATACTTCAAAAATGAGTTAGATTGAGTTTTGGAAGTGCTGAAATCGTGACCCATGTGTTGCATTAAATGAACTCATGTGATTGCAATCGTGCGTACGCACGGCTGACCATGCGTACGCATGGTTACACGAATTTACAAATGTGCGTACACATGCATGATTGTGCGTAAGCATGATCCTGAAACACTCCAAACTTCATTTCTTCATAAATTTTTCACTTTTGCATGTTTTTTCCTCACTTCTTCAATTTATACTTGCATTGTCAGCCTGTAATCACTCAACAAACATATCAATGTATCGAATGGAATTAAAGTAAATTAATTTAGCAAATTAAGGGCCTAAAAAATATGTTTTCGCTTTTAAGCACAATTTAGGAAGAATTCACAAAACCATACTATTTCAGTGAATAAATATAAGATAAGTTGATAAAATCTACCAAATTCAATACAAGATAAATCATAAAATTATGGTTTATTAGGACACTTGTCTCACTGGCCAGTGAGTACATCTGTCCCTACGTGTTGCTCCTGATCAGGATATGTGTTCATCACGTTTCATATGTGCTGAGTCAGCATGTTATCTATGTGTTAGGCCTACCATATCTATAACGTCCACTCACTTGTATATACACTAACATATTGTTTGAATTGAGGGAATTTGAAGAGAAAAAAATGGATGAAAAAGTAAATTTTTTATTGTTTGGATGAGAAGAGAAAATAGGATAGAAAGGAGAAAAAAATAGTATGGAATCCACTAAAATATTTTCACTCCAAAAATGAAATAAAAATATATATTTTTTTATATAAAGAAAAATAGCCTAATTCAACTGTGAATATTTGTAAGTAAATAACTCAATAATATTAAATAGGATAGAGTTTGATGCCATATTAGATCAGAGAATTGAAAGATGATAGATTGCAAGATATAGAAAAATGAAATCATATTATTACTCTCTGCATGATTTTGACTTATATAGGCATGAGGTATGAGTGTTTGCTTGTACACTAAGCCGCCGACATTGACTACCAACGATATGATGAAAGCATTGTTTCTTTTCTCTTCCTTTTTTACCTGAAATTTTTATTTTGGACCGTGGTTTATTTTGTTCTTTATTTTGTTTTATTGGTACTTTGTGGGCCTCGAGTAGCAATCTCATTGAGAAAACCAGCTGCAAAGTTGACCCAAAAAACCCACCAAAAAAGCTAAGAGGATAAGTGGTAAGTATTTTAATATTTCCACTTAATAGTATAATTTTATATTAAGATGTGTTTAGGTGAATTTTTAAAAAAAATTTTAATTATATTTTTTAAAATATTTTACTTTTTAAAAAAATATATTTTTTTAATTATTTTAGTATTTTTATTTTTATTATTAAAAATTTATTAAATATATTAAAAAATAAAAAAAATATTTTTTTTATTAATTTAACGACATCCAAATAAATATTTAAAATTATAGAAATAGAACTTCAGCCAAATTAAATCGGATAAGTCTGATTAATCAAATAATAATTATCAAATAAAGTCTAAATACCAATATTATTCAATCGTGGGGAAAAAAAGAGGAAAAAGTAATCATTTCATGTCTCCGTATTTGCTAAAGCCAACTCATCATTGTAATTAGTAAGACTGAAAGTTTTTCAAAACAGATTGACCGATATCTACAATAACTTATTATTTATTTTTTAAAGAGAAAATTTCGATCTCCTCTTTTGTGAGATGTTAAAATAACACTCTCTTAAAATTTAATCAATAAAAAATAATTTATTAAAAGATATTTTGGTAAGAAAAATTTAATGATAAAAAATAAAATTTTTGTTAATGGATATTTTTTTAAAAAATAATTTATTTTTTCTTAAAAAATGGATAAAGTTAATATTAGTTAACACAAAAAGTTTTAAATGAATAAAAGAGGAGGTTTTTTTTAAGTTAGAAGGGAGGAAAATGTATATTTATAAAATAAAATGGAAAAAAATGTCATTTTAACATCTCACAAGAGAGGGGAGCGAAATTTTCTCTTCTTTTAATGAAAACACTGCTTAACAAAGTTTGAAATTTTTTTGATTTTCTATTGTTTTTTTTTTTAGTTTAATAGATTAATAATTAGTTTATTGTAAATCAAAATTTTATTTAAAAAATTATTGTTGATCAATAAATTAATATATATATAAAATATAAAATTTAAATTTTTAATATTTATTTAAATGAACTAATAAAAAAAACTTGCAATCTAAGTTGCATTTGAAGAATGGTGAAAACTCAGGTGCAATCGACTTCACGTAAAGTTGATAGTTAAGAACTGTTAGATGAAAATTTAGTCAAATCAGTTAAATCATCTAATGTCTCTTAATTATCAATTTCATGTGAAGTCGACTGCACCTGAATTTTTACCTTGAAGAATACTTGTTTGCAATGATTTAAGTATTTTATTTTAGTTTGAATTTAAGAATCATGGAACACATGGTCCCCAGCCAGATATATATGTGTTTGCTAAGCATCTTAATAGGTTTAGTTCCCTCCATTTAGCCGTCAATTAATCATAGTATAGAAATTAAGGTCAAAGTATAGAAATTATCATCTTATTGATATTTCTTTTTTTTTTTCCATTATTTTTAGCCGTGATTACATATATATTATAGTATAAGTGAGTTTTTCATTTTTAAAGAAGAGAATTAAGGTCCAAATTTGGTGAAAAAAATTATATTATGCATTATTTCTTTTTTGTATGCATATTATGTGGATATTGTTCATTTTATATTAAAGTAATTTATAAAAAGTAAAAACGTAAAACAATTATCTTAATATCACAAAAAATATAAATTTAATAATATATCAAAAATAATAAAAAAATAATTTCTCAAAATAAAAAAGG
>NC_029788.2:118296151-118306078 GCF_000816755.2 Arachis ipaensis
AAAGGACAAAGGACTCATCTTTGCCAATGAAGGAGGATTCAAGTGAGGCTCTTCACATTTTTCAATTATTTTTTTATGATAGATGAACTACAAACATAAGTGATAGAAAATTTTCTATCATAATTGTAGAGATACTTTAAAATAGATAAAAGATTGTTGTTCTAACATAGATCATTTTATAGATCTCATTTATTTCTCCATCATTGAACCTCTTGTCTAACTCTTTATCATTTTTAAGTTTAATTGTTTTATTAATTTTTATAATTTCACTACATTTGTAATTAAATTTTTATATTTTTCGGCTCGGCGCCTTTCCAGGCTGTATCTTCATGCTTGCAAAGAAAATATTCAAGGAACAAGATCTGGTGCTGCTAAAAGTTCTGTTTCTGGATTAGTACTTGTTGTGAAGGCTTGTGGAAATGATGTCCCAAGGTATTTTTTAGGATTATTTATTATTTCATTTTTCATTAATCTATCAGTTGACCTAACTATCCTGAACCAAAATAAGAAAGTTTAAATACTTTGGTGGTCCTTATAATTTTATTGAATTTTCAATTAGGTCTCTATACTTTTTTTTTTTCAATTAGGTCTCTATACTGCTTTCAATTTTATAATTAGATCCTTCCTAGTGAAAAAAATATTAGAGTTAACTGAAATTTTTTCACATATGAAATGTATCTATAATTAAGAATTTAATTAGATCTTTGATTAGATAATTTTTGGAAGAAATATTCTATTAATTTTAACATTTTTTACACAGAAAGGTCCTAATTATAAAATTAAAAATAGTATGGATGCTTAATTGAAAGAAAAAGAATACAGAATCTTAATTGTAAATTTAGTAAAATTATAAAGACCAACAAAATAATTAAACTTAATTTTTATGACTAAAAGTTTTCCAAAATAATTTTAAATTAGTGTGATTCTTTTTTATTCTTTTAGTTTACTTTTGTTTTGTTTTGGAGGGATGAGTAAATCAGCATTCTTCTAACAAAAAAGTATATGACATCTATAATAAAGTTGGAATTGTTAAGAATACAATTAATAGTCAACCGTTAATTAAAAAATTCAACACTAAAAAACATTGCTGAAACTGTTAGATGCAAAATTATTGTGTTTTTTTCTCAAAGTAACACAGTTTTTACATACTTCACAAAAAGAAAAACATCATTATAATACAAAAAGATATTAATTTTCTTCTAAACATTTGTTTAATTGTTAAATGAATGAAAGATTAATTATTCTTATTTACATTTTTACTTATGAAAAGTATTAGTGACTTACAGGTTGGTAGAGTTAAGAGAATACAGAGAAAAAGAGAGATGAGAAGTATTGCAGTAAAAAAAGAGTGAATAAATTGAATGAATAATGTTTACACATGAGTTTAGCTAGTATTTATAGCTCTAGCTTATTGTTCACTTAACACAGAGAACTATAACTAACACACTTACTTACACAACTAATCATAAGTGTCTAACTAATGATAACAATAACTAACTCTAACAACTTTTACAACAATGACCACAACTATCTCAGCCTCATCATATGCTCTCTCTTTCATTCCCTCTCAAACGAAGGATTAAGCTATCCTTAATCCTGAGTTTGGAGAAAAATTCAGTAAACGTTTTGAAAGAAACTGTTTTAGCCATAACATCCACCGCTTGTGCATCTCCTAGAATGTGATGAACTTGAATGTCTCTCTTCGATACATGAGCTTTAACAAACCCCAAATCTACCTCAAAGTGTTTGGAATGAGAATGCTATACTGAGTTTGCTGATAGCTGAACAGCTCTCAAATTATCATAGTACACTTTAGGATGTGCAACAATATGAACTTTAACTAGTAATTTTTCTACCAAAAACAATTCTATAACAACAGCTCCAAGGCCTTTATACTCAGTCTCGGTGCTGGACTTCGAGACATATTGTTACTTCTTGGAACTCCAGAAAATTAGGTTCTGGCCCATATAGACACAATACCCTGTTATGGACTTTTTATCCATTATGTCTAAAACCCAATCAGAATTAGAATAACCTATGGCGACTAAATCTGAACACTTTTGTATGTGCAGTCCAACTGTTCTTATTTTTTGTAAGTATTTTAGGATTCTCTTCACAGCCTTTCCGTAAAGAGCCCTTGGAACTTGCATGAATTGACTCACCTTGTTCACAGAAAATGCTAATTTTGGCCTTGTAATAGTAAGATATTGAAGACTACCTACAACAGACCGATACAAACTTGGATTATTAAACTCCTCACTATCTGTGGAACTCAGTTTCAGATTTGATATCATTGGAGTTAGAGTAGCTTTGCAGTTTTGCATTGATGCATTTTTAAGAATATCCTTAATATACTTGGTCTGTGATAGCACTATGCCTCCATCACATCTCTTTGTTACTCCTATACCAAGAAATTAATGAAGGGAGCCCATGTCTTTAAGTGCAAAAGTCTTGTTTAGCCGCTGAATAATACTGCTAATTGCGTTTGATGAGGGAACCTGTGATGACAAGTCATCCACATACACAAGCATAAGAGTGATTGAATCATTTATTTTTCTCACAAAAAGACTAACATCAGATCTTGTTGGGGTGAAGCCTAAGCCTTTTAATGTTGTTGAGAGCTTGGTAAATCAGGTGCGTGGGGCTTGTTTAACACCATATAGAGAGTGGGTTAACTTGCAAACCACTTGTGAGCCACCGATTTCAAAGCCTCTTGGTTGAGTCATGTAAATTTTTTCATGAAGATCTCAACGTAAAAAAGCATTATTAACATCCATTTGTCTTATGTCCATCCTTTAAAAAAAGCCAGAGTTAGAATAATCCTTACACTTGCTGGTTTGATGACTAGGCTAAAAGTTTCTTTAAAATCGACATTTAGCCTTTGACTGAACCCTTGGGCTACCAACCTTGCCTTGTACTTACTCATTGTGCGATTAGGATTTTGTTTTACTCTAAACACACATTTGCTTCTGACTGGGGATATACCTTTTAGTAATTCTGTTAGCACCCATGTTTGATTCCGCATAAGTGCAGCATATTTTCATTTATTGCTTGCCTCAAATGAGAAATGGTGAGAGCTTGAGCTTCTGACCTTAGTTCAATCTATTGACTCACATGTAATTGTTGATTTACTTTAGCTTGAAAGACTCTGGATTTACTAATGTCACTCTTAGATCTTGTTACCATAGCATGTTTTTTGTTGTTTTTGAGGGAGATTGTGACTAAGTATTTGAAGTTTAATGCTGATATGCGATTGATACGGCCTATTCTTGAGTATCATGATATTCTGAACTAGAAACTCTTGCTAATTCTGGTGTATGAGGCATGTGAGGCAGATATCTTGTAGTGTTTGACACTAAAATAATGGGTTGATTATCCAAATTTGGTTGGGCTGAGCTATCCGAAGAATTCACCGGTGTAAGTGTACTAGGTAGTGCAGCTGCTAACTTTAACATTGAAATATAAGGTATTGATGAGGAAGGAATACTGACTAGTTGAGCTGAGCTAGAAACAAAACTAAAACTATTTTCTTTGTAGAAAAACACATCTTGAAAATGCACATCTCTAGCAACAATGATCTTATCTTTGCTTGTGAGACACCTAAAAACTTTATACCCTGGAGCTGGTCCAAGATATACACATGGTTCTGACCAGAACTGAAGCTTGTGCTTGTTGTATAGCCTTGTATGAGGCTAACACAAACAACCAAACACTCTTAGCATATCAAGAGATGGAGATTGTTGCATTAGTTTCTCATAGGGTGATTGATAATTTAACATTAGAGTAGGTAACAGATTGATGAGCTGGGCTACAGTGGTAAATGCTTCCCCCCAGAATTTCATAGGAAAATGAGCTTCAGCTAATAGAGTTAACTCCATAGTTGTAATATGCTTGTGTTTTCGTTCTGCAGCACCATGTTGTTGGTGCACATGCGGATAAGAAAAGCGAAGGACAATTCCTTTTGTTATAAAAAAATTAATTAAAACATTATACTCTTTTGTAGTGTCAAATTAAATAGACTTAATCCTTGTATTAAATTACAGTTTTACCATTTTCTTAAATTGAACAAAGACTAAATACAGCTGAGACCGATTATCTGTCATCTCTCTATTTTTCAAATCATCTCTAGTATAATTATTTGCCGATCTATATCTATTTTTCCGATCAATATCTGTCATCTCTATTTTTCAATTCATCTGGTATATTTATTTGCCGATCTATATCTGCTTTTCCGATCAATATCTGTCATCTCTATTTTTCAATTCATCTGGTATATTTATTTGCCGATCTATATCTGCTTTTCGATCAATATCTGTCATCTCTATTTTTCAATTCATCTGGTATATTTATTTGCCGATCTATATCTGCTTTTTCGATCAATATATGTCATCTCTATTTTTCAATTCATCTGGTATATCTATTTGCCGATCTATATCTGTTTTTCCGATCATTATCTGTCATCTCTTTATTTTTCAATTCATCTATGGTATATCTATTTGCCGATCTATATCTGTTTTATCGATCATTATCTGTCATCTCTGTATTTTTTAATTCATCTCTAGTATAATTATTTGCCGATCTATATCTATTTTTCTGATCAATATCTGTCATCTCTATTTTTCAATTCATCTGGTATATTTATTTGTCGATCTATATCTGCTTTTCCGATCAATATCTGTCATATCTATTTTTCAATTCATCTGGTATATCTATTTGCCGATCTATATCTTCTTTTCCGATCAATATCTGTCATCTTTATTTTTCAATTCATCTATGGCATATCTATTTGCCGATCTATATCTGCATTTCCGATCATTATCTGTCATCTTTATTTTTCAGTTCATCTATGGCATATCTATTTGCCGATCTATATCTGTTTTTTCGATAAAAAATCTGTCATCTCTATTTTTCAAATCATCTCTGGTATAATTATTTGCCGATTTATATCTATTTTTCCGATCAATATCTGTTATCTCTATTTTTCAATTCATCTGGTATATTTATTTGCCAATCTATATCTACTTTTTCGATCAATATCTGTCATCTCTATTTTTCAATTCATCTGGTATATCTATTTGCCGATCTATATCTGCTTTTCCGATCAATATCTGTCATCTTTATTTTTCAATTCATCTATGGCATATCTATTTGCCGATCTATATCTGTTTTTCCGATCATTATCTGTTATCTCTTTATTTTTCAATTCATCTATGGTATATCTATTTGCCGATCTATATCTGTTTTACCGATCATTATCTGTCATCTCTGTATTTTTCAATTCATCTCTAGTATAATTATTTGCCGATCTATATCTATTTTTCTGATCAATATCTGTCATCTCTATTTTTTAATTCATCTGGTATATCTATTTGCCGATCTATATCTGCTTTTCCGATCAATATCTGTCATCTCTATTTTTCAATTCATCTGGTATATCTATTTGCCGATCTATATCTGCTTTTTCGATCAATATCTGTCATCTTTATTTTTCAATTCATCTATGACATATCTATTTGCCGATCTATATCTGTTTTTCCGATCATTATTTGCCATCTCTGTATTTTTTAATTCATCTCTAGTATATCTATTTGCCGATCTATATCTGTTTTTCCGATCTATATCTGTCATCTCGATTTTCCAATTTATATGTTATATCTATTTGTCGATCTATATCTGTTTTTCTCATCTATATCTGTCATCTCGATTTTTCAATTTATATCTGTTATATTTATTTGTCAATCTATATCTGTTTTTTCGATAAAAAATATGTCATCTCTATTTTTCAAATCATCTCTGGTATAATTATTTGCCGATCTATATCTATTTTTTCGATCAATATCTATCATCTCTATTTTTCAATTTATATCAGTCATCTCTATTTGCCGATCTATATCTATTGTCCGATTTATATCAATCATCTCTAACTGCCGATTTATATAAAAAATCTCTATTCGCCGATATATAACAATCATCTCTATTATCCGATTTATATCAATCATCTCTATTTTTTTATTTATATCAATAATCTCTATATTCCGATTTATATCTGTTATCCCTATTTGCCGATCTATATATGTTATCTGATTTTCTGATCTATATCTGTCATCTCTACTTTCTGATTTACATCTGTTATCTCTATTTGCCGATCTTTATCAGTTATCTCTAGTTGCCAATTTATATCTGATATCTCTATTTGCCAATTTATCTAATATCTCTTTTTGCCGATCTATATCTGATTTTTCGGTCTACATCTGTTATATCTATTTGCCGATCTATATCTATCATCTCTACTTTCTAATTTATATCAATTATCTATATTTTTGCCAATCTTTATCAGTTATCTCTATTTGTCGATCTTTATCAGTTATCTCTATTTGCCAAATTATATCTGATATCTCTATTTGCCGATCTATATCTGATTTTTCGATCTACATTTGTTATATCTATTCGCGATAATTCTTCAATTCAAAGTCGCATCGTTTACACATGCGCAATCAAACACAATCTTTAATCAATTATCCATTCGCGATAATTCTTCAATTCATAGTCGCATCGTTTACACATGCGCAATCAAACTCAATATTCAATTCCGAACTATGACTATCAACAGTCAACAAACTCAATCACATATCATACAAGTACAAACACTGATCCATTTGCGACAACTCTTCAATTCAAAGTCGCATCATTTACACATGCGCAATCAAACTCAATCAAATCACCAAACAACGGTGAACTAACTCAATATTCTCGTCCAACCAATTCACTTTTATCAAAATTGTCTCATCAACTATTCAAATTAACTATTCAGTTCCATGAAAAAACTTAACCGTTGCATCTATCAAATCAACGGTTCAAAATTACATTGGAAAAATCAAAGGCACAATCAATGACAAGACTACTACACTTTCCAATACATGTTAACTTCAAATCACGTCTGAAATTCAAATTATTCATTATTTTAATAAAGTAAGTTGATTTGGGGGCTCCATACCTATAATTCAAATCGCCGAGTTATGACTAAAAAAGCTCAACCTGCTTTATCAAAATATAGTCAGGCTAAGCTTGGGGGCTATGATACGGTCGTTACAAATCCGATGTCATAATTCGGCATTATATACAATAACTCGGTATTATGCACTATAACTCGGCACTTTACGTTATAACTCGGCGTTATACGTTACAATTAGACTTGATATGATTGTTATTTACAAGCTATAACTCGGCGTCATCCGTTATAGCTCGTCCATTTATGAGCTATAACTCTGCTAGATAAATGCTTCTATCATAACCGACGATCAAACGGCACACAACTCGGATACGTTATCCACCATTTTTAAGACCGACCTTAATGCCAAAAGCGTAACAGACGAAAGGTCCATCATATAAAGCAAGGTAAAGTATTTTCTTCAGTAAGTTCAAATAATACAGAATACTGACTTAAGCTTCGGAGTGCCTTTGCAGGTACACTCCCCCCTGTTTCTTGCTCAAAGCTCTATGCGATTGGACATCCTCTTGGAGTAAAGCTCGGATTACCACAAAGCTCAAAGGTTGGCACCGAAAATAACAACTCGGCGTCGATTCCCAGAGACCGAGCTCTCCCTCCAGGTATCCATACAAGAACATGTAACAAGAAAATCCAAATATATTTTTAGAAAGTATTAATAAAATGTAGATAGTATCTTGATCCATTTATTGAAGGAATGGGTGTAGGAGCCCAGATATTAGTGTACAACAACTCTAAAGGTGAACTTATTACAGTTGTAGAATGTAGAAATAGGAGTTGACTAGACTTTTCTAAACAACAACTCAACAAGAATTACATAGAGAGTTTGAAACAGTAAAAGAAATTCCTCTGTCTTTGAGGATCTTAAACACTATATCAGAGGATGGATGTCCAAGTCTCAAATGCCATAGCCTAAAAATAGAATTATTGTCCAATTGAGCAAGATATACAACAATATCTAAATTACTGATTGATTTCTTTAAGTAAGTTGGACCAAATGAATATAAACCATTTCTAATAGTTCCTTGGAGAAGAATCTCCACCAAACATTTGTTTGGATG
Organism: Arachis ipaensis; assembly: GCF_000816755.2. Lineage (NCBI taxonomy): Eukaryota > Viridiplantae > Streptophyta > Magnoliopsida > Fabales > Fabaceae > Arachis > Arachis ipaensis. The sequence goes on from NC_029788.2 coordinate 118,304,219, forward strand.
AAATTCAATCTATGCATTATTATCACAAACAAATTTATGAACACTAAATAAATTCTTTCTAATTTCAAGCATAAGCAATAGTCTTTGCAATTTAAAAATATGTTGAGAAAAAAATAATTTTAATAGTGAACTGCTAACTTTCAAAATACATAAAGAATTTTCATTACCTACAACCACCTATTCTTGAGTATTGTAATTATCATATTCTATCATACTTAAACCTTCTAGAGTCATGTGATGGGTAGCCCCCGAATTTGGATACCAATTTGGGTCATAAATGGTTGAAGATGTGGCAGCTGAGTTGCTCATGGCTACATTTGCTTGAGGTATATTCTGATTCCTTCTAAATCATCGAGCAAACCTGTGCCAGAAATCCATATCAGTGTCCCCAGATTTTTCACACAATTGACAACTGAGTCTTGAAGAATTTTGATTTCGTTCTTTACTAAAATGTTGCACATTATTGAACATGCCTTTGTCTCTAGCACCAAAACTACCTCTTGAGTTGTAGCCTCGGCTAAAACCTCTTCCAAGATTTCTATTTTCATAGCTTTCACTGTTATTGTCATATCTTCTTTGATTGGAAGTTTGTGCTAGATATGTTTAAATTGGATCTATCTTCTTGAATTTTTTAAACCACTCTTCTTGAGTAAGCAAGAGAGCTTCTAGGGTTTTTACTGAAATTGAATTATCCCTTGCATTAATAGATGTGATGAACAAATAGTACTCTTCAGGAAACCCTTCTAGAATTGCTTCAACATGTGTGGCATTATCCTTGGAGCTCCACCAAAATTAATGAACCCATTGTTTTCTTGTTCTCAAGCAAATATTCATTCATTGAACTTGCTTTTTTGGTGATGCAAAGCTTGCTCCTTAGCTATCTAATCTTGGCTTTGGTTTGAGAAGCAAAGAAAACTTGCAACCTTCCCCATATGTCATGAGAAAATGCACACCCAACCATTCTTGCTGTAAAAAAATCACTCATAGACGCTAATAGACATGATTTCAACAAGGTATCTTGCCTTTTTTTTATTTCTAAACTTTGTTGAATTTTTTCAGCTGTTACATCTATTTTATCTGCTGTAGTCTTGAATTTCTCAGGTATGTTGATTCTATTGATGTAATCTCTAAGCTCAAACCCTTCAATTGTTGCTTTAACTTGTTCTTTTTAGAGAAGAGAATTTTCTCCAGCTAGTCTAATTACTATTGGATTGACGAATGTATAAACTGTTCATTTTTTACTATTAGTATTGATTTTTGACTGATTTATTGGTGTTGCTATGGGGAACCTTCAGCTCCAACACAAACACATGAAGGTTAGGCTACAAAACAGAAGAAAATAGGGTATTAGGATTTTGATTTTAGGTTTATGGGAACAATTAACTAAGAAGATAAGATGATTGAGGTGGCTCTGATACCATAAAAAATATCAGTGACTTACAGATGGTAGAGCTTAGAAAATAAAAAGAGAAAGAGAGATGAAAAGTATTGCAATAAAAAAAATGAATGAATTGAATGAATACCGTTTACACATGAGTTTAGCTAGTATTTGTAGCTCTAGTTTATTATTCATTTATACAGAGAAATATAACTAACACACAATTACTTATACAACTGATCATAATTGGCTAACTAATTATGACAATAACAGTAACTAATTCTAACAATTTTTACAACAGTGACTACGATTAACTCAACTTCATTATATGCTATCTCTTTTAATTTGATTTCATATTTATGAGAATAATTAAAAAAAAAATTATGATCGTTATTCTTTTAGCTTATATTTATCATTCTCAATTCAAATGAATCAAAATCAAAACAAAAGATGTAAGAGAAGACTAAATATAAAATATCATA
>NC_029788.2:118307564-118325694 GCF_000816755.2 Arachis ipaensis
TAGTTTATATAAATAATTAATTTAATATTAATTTTTAATGTATATATAATATGAGATAGTTGAAAAAAATATTTATGTTTTTGCTAAATTTCAAAGTTACACAGTTGGAGTGTTTAAAACATTATACATGTGACAAAAGAATAATCTTTAATTCAATGCTTGGGGGAGTAGTTGTGTACCTTCCTCTTCCTTTATTATAATGAATATAATTTTCTTCATGGGACATGGATAATGTATACATGGACACACCTGCTTCACTGGCTTGAATTTGTCATATTTGACTTTCAAAATCTTTAAGCCCATACCAAATGATTTAAAACCTCCAAAAATGATTGGCGGTGGAAATGAGAAAGAAAATGATGTACAATTTTAGAAAATGGAACTCATAATAATGATGAAAATGAAGAAAAATTCTACAGACAGTATACAATATTGAAAAGAAGTGAGCTTTCTTAATCAGATCAAGTAATTATTTGGATTGGTATGTATTTAATTTTAATTAGATAAGGTTGGTTGGTCATATAGATTAAACAATATTATATTGCTATGCAATATAGATAGTCAAATTATTATGATAGTATTATTTAATAACATTTGGGATTATATATCAGCACATGTATTAAAAAATTTAGAATTTAATATTTAGTAAATTCTAAAATTAAAAAAATTAACATAAAGTAAATATAAAAAAAAAGATGTATATAAAAATTAAATAAATTTAAAAAAACTCTTATTTAAACGAGAATATTAAAAATACAATAATTCATATTACCTCTTTTTATTAGTTTAAATTTTTGGTAGAAATATTATGACTCTCTAAATTTATAAAATTGAGTATTTAAAATTTTCAACCATTTACTAGTATTTATATTTTTTTTAACGACCTATGAGGCTGTGAGCTTATCACAATTTAAAAAAAAAAAAATTTATTTGATACTTTTAATTAAAGATTTATTAAAGATTTTTAACTTTATTATAACATAGTTCGCTAACTTAGTTGTCCTATTACTCGTTTTTAAATTAGAATTGTTAAATTTGTTCAAATCACTTAAAACGTTGTTATTCCTTTTTTATTTCCTACAATAAATTTATATTAATGTTTAGATTTATGCTCATATGAAGGGGCCAATAAAATCTATTTTATATAATAATTAATTTATTTATATAATTTTATATATTTTATTGGTCAACTTGATTGATTTATAATTTTATTCCAAATGAAAGGGCCAATAAAATAAAATTGAGAAGCCTAGTTTCATCATCACTCACCATCATTTTTCTTTATACATTTTGTGCTTCTCACAAAGTTGATCAGTTCTGCTAGAGTTTCATTCCTCCTTTATTGATTTTCTTCAATTTAAAAAACGGAAACTTTTTTATACTTAAAAAATTGGGTTTTAATATTTTACTTGATCTGGGTTGAAGAATTGTTGGGTTTTGGAGGAAACAAAAAAAGAAAATCCCAAGTTTTCTGAGGAAAATGATAAATGGGGTTTGATTGGATCGAGGAAAAGACTTGAACTTTGAAAAATTCAGACAATTTTCCTGGTTTTATTATTATTTTTTCTCATTTCTTTTCTGGGAAGAAAATGTGGATCTCGCAAAAGCTTTTGATTTGGTCTAGGTAAGAGAGAGGGGAAAAGAAGGAGTCAACTTTTTTTTCCCACTGCCATTGAAGAAGAACTGAAGAAGAATTTCAAAGGTGAAATTGCTTTTTGGGTAGGTTCAAAAAGTGCTGCTTTATTCATTGTTTAGTTTGGCAAAGTAGAAAAAATGGAAAAGACTTTAGGTGCATTTTCTAACTACACTATTGAGTTGACTCGGAGAGAAAAAGGGAGAAAGTGAAATAAGAGAAAAAAAATTGAAAGGTAGATGCAAATAGATGCTTAGATACTATGCTGTCATGTGAAGTTAAATATTCAGCTTCTGTGTGTTTATGATTTCTCCCCCTAACTTTTATGAAATGCATTTAAATGTTTCATCTATGATGGATGTCCTTTTTATTTACCTTTTAGCTTTAAATGCTAAAATTGCTTAGTTGTTTGGTTGCGTAGTATTTAAAGATCATATGGATTTGGGATTATTGCTTTGTGATGATTTTGTTATTACTTTGTGTTTCTATGTATGTGAGATCTTCAATTCTCTTCACCAACCCAACGAAACGAAAAATGTACAAAAAATAATGAAAAGTACTATCATATTCCCTTCTTAAATGAAGCAGCTTTACATTTGTTGGGTATTTTTTTTTTTATGTTGTTCTGATCATTGTCTTCTCTTGTTAATTGTGAAAATGGTTCTTGATGCTAGTGCTTGATGACTTTGTTTTAGTTGCTTGAGAGTGATCAAAGGCTATGCTCTTTTAAACCCTTTAAACCTTAAACAAGGATTTTTTTTAAATGTGAGTTACAGGCATTTCTTGCTCCAAAATTTGCAGCTACATATGTTTTTTTTTTGTTTTGATATATACAGAAATTCAAATAATTGAAAGTGGAAGAGGTTGTCATCACTTCAAATATTATTATTTTAGTGAATCAAAATGGGGATTCAGTTCTCCAGCCTCGTGCCGTGCTGCGTAAATTCACAAGTTAAGGCATCTGTTATTGAAGTTCCGCATACTGGTAGGTATCAATAATACACTGTTAATAATATTATGGTGCATTATGTTCTGCTCAGTAATTTCAAGAAATTGTGGTTCATAGATGTTTATTGAAATGTTTTCTTTTCCAGGAAATGAAGATAGAAGTGAAGCCGATAATGGGCCTGCATTTTGTGAATTTACATTTGAGCAACTTAAGAATGCGACATCCGGTTTCTCTGTTCAGAATATAGTATCTGAACATGGAGAGAAGGCTCCAAATGTTGTGTATAAAGGGAAGTTGGAGAATCAAATGAGGATTGCTGTTAAGAGGTTCAATAGGAATGCTTGGCCCGATTCTCGGCAGTTTTTGGTAAATGTTACCTTTCTTTCTTAGTGGATTCTAAAACCACACCACTGTAACTTTCAATCCTCACATGGTATTGGTCTCAGTTTTAGTTAATAAGGATAATTTCATTTTGTAACTTCAGGAGGAAGCTAGATCTGTTGGCCAGCTTCGTCACCAAAGATTGGCGAATTTGCTTGGTTGTTGTTGTGAAGGCGAAGAGAGGTTGCTTGTGGCCGAATACATGCCCAACGAAACACTCGCGAAACACCTTTTCCATTGTAATAGCTTCTTTCATGCATATGATTTGTTCTTCTCTTTTAATAATTTGAAAACCAATTGGCATGCCTTGAATTAATATAATGCTTAGTATTTTGTTTTTATCTGCTTTGTCACGAGTCAATCCTGGTGCATTGTTGGTGCATAATATGGGATTAGTACTGTCCAATTACTGAATAACATTCATCTTGTTAAGAAAAATTATGTTTTGTACTGTCATATTACAAAATAGCATTCAAACTAAACAAAAAATCATAAATAAATCTTCCCAAAGAATTATGCTAGCTTCAATATTTGATGATGATCCTGTTTCCTGGTGATGGTTTTCAGGAACATACTGCTGAGTCTATGATATGTGAAATAATTGATGTTTGTCTCTATATCAGGGGAAACTCAACCGATGAAATGGCCAATGCGACTGAGAGTTGTTCTACATCTTGCAGAAGCTCTGGAATACTGCACGAGCAAAGGACGTGCGCTCTATCATGACCTTAATGCATATAGAGTTCTATTTGACGAGGTAAAATTTTGTGTCCGCCTTGTGTATGTATCTAATGTAATTAAATTAACATAAATCCTGTGTTAGAATTTTGCAGGATGGTAATCCTAGGCTTTCAACTTTTGGCCTTATGAAGAATAGTAGGGATGGGAAAAGTTATAGCACAAATTTAGCATTTACCCCTCCTGAGTATCTCAGAACTGGTATGCCATTTTTCTTCAGTAGTAGCATTGTGTTGATATTAAATAGGAAATCAGTCTTTTCATTTTAGAATATACGATCATTAATCGTTTGTAAGAGTAGGATGATAATAAAATTTTAATAACTATTTTTCTTCTGTAGGTAGAGTAACACCAGAAAGTGTAATATATAGCTTTGGAACTCTTTTGCTTGACATTCTCAGTGGGAAGCATATCCCTCCAAGTCATGTAAGTCATGTTACTTTAGGGAAAATCGTGCCATTGAAGATTGCACAATTTTATTCTTTATATATCCTTTGGTGTGTAAACTTGAATATTATATGTAATGTGACTAGTATCTCTAATTTTTTGAAAATGTTGGAGCAGGCTCTTGATTTGATTCGAGACAGAAATCTTCAGATGCTGACGGATTCTTGCTTGGAAGGACAGTTTTCTGATGATGATGGAACCGAGTTGGTGCGCTGGGCATCTCGATGTTTACAGTACGAACCAAGAGAGAGGCCTAATCCGAAGTCATTAGTGGCTGCTTTGGCCCCTCTTCAGAAAGAGACAGAGGTTAGTATAATACTGTCATTCATTTGATTTCTTCTTTAAGTTTGTCTTACCAATGATTTCTTCTCTTATCTTTTTATTTCTTTTAGGTTCCTTCACATGAATTGATGGGTATCCCGCATGGTTCCACTTTAGCTTCATTGTCTCCGCTTGGTGAAGCTTGTTCAAGAAAGGACCTGACTGCCATTCATGAAGTTTTGGAAAAACTTGGCTATAAAGATGATGAGGGAATTGCAAATGAGGTTCTCTATCTAAATTTGCTATATGCCTCTAAAATTGTTTTGGAAAAAGTTTAGTGTGCTTATGGTTTATATTTTCTGTTTTCAGGATTTTGTGAAGAAAAAAGAGAAATCAGTGTTCTGTTTTCATCTCGTGTTTCCCTTTTTCTTCACAAAATCCTGAAAATAAAAAACAATGAAAACAAAAATGAAAATGCAAACCAAAAGCATCATGTGTTCTTTTTATATTGACTTATTCAGACAAACTATTAAGTAATATGTAATTTTTTGTTTAACTTTTACCTTTTTTCTTTGTCGTGTGCTAATTTGAGTTTTTCTCTGTTGTGATGCTACAGTTATCTTTCCAGATGTGGACTGATCAAATGCAGGACATGCTAAATTGTAAGAAAAAAGGAGATGCGGCTTTCCGGCAGAAAGATTTTAGACTTGCAATTGAGTTCTATACACAGGTAGATTTCTCATGGGGATACCCAATCATCTAAATTTGTCTTACCTTTCTTTTTAGTCCTTAATGAACTATGAATAATACAATTGCAAGTTATATCCTTGCTCATGTGAAATTTACGTAAGGGTTAGTTGTACTTTTCCTTGCCCTTAGAAATTTATGCCATGCACTTTAATCCTTGAATTCTAAAACTGTGCAAATTGACACTCTAAATTTCTCCAGATATGCAAATTAACCATGTTAACAATTTTCTTCATCAGTTGTTAACAAAAGTAACAACATGTAACAAAGTTTAAGGTGCCACAGTTGCATATTTCGGAGAGTTCGGAGGGTCAATTTTCACATAACACAATGTTCAGGGGTCCTTTTTGCACATTTTTAAAGTTTAGCAGTTAAAGTACATATAAGGTAAATTTCAATTAACCCTTCACATAATGATGAATAGTTCTTTTGATTTTTAATTAAAATATTTATTAACAAGATAGTCAGATAGAGTAACATTCAAGAACATAGTCCTTCTGTTATTTGATCTATATACGCACACACACATAATGACATAAATATTGTTGTGTTATATATCACTAGAGTTAAGACCTGCTCGTTGTACGGTATTATTGTAAAATTGTCTAGTATATAGCGCACAAATAATATGATTTCTATCTCAACCATATTTATGTAATGCAAAAGTAGATTAAATTAGTTTGGTAAATGATATGTGAAAACTTGTATTCAAATGAGAAACAATAATAGCAACAAATCCATGATTGTTTTGCATATACTCTCTACACTTTCGTCCCTCAAAAGTTAGAAATCACAATACCATACCTTGATCTCTATTTTAAACAGAATAGATTTCTGTGTGTTACTTTCAGTTCATTGATGCTGGAACAATGGTTTCTCCGACGGTACATGCGCGCCGCAGTTTATGTTATCTTATGAGCGAAATGCCGCAGGAAGCGCTAGGCGATGCAATGCAAGCGCAAGTGATTTCCCCTTTGTGGCACATTGCATCTTATCTTCAGTATGTTTCATTGGGTGGACTTGGAATGGAGCATGAAGCACAAGTAGCACTCAAAGAGGGAACAACATTGGAAGCCAAAAGGAGTGGACAAAAATAAAGAGTGTGTGTTTTGTACATAACACAGTTTCATTGCAATGGTTATACTTATACACATATAATTATCATGTATTATTCAAGAAACAAATGATTGGATGATTAGTGTAATTGGTGATTGAACACCCCTACCCCTTTTTATTGGGTAGGCTTGGATGTTGGTTAAGTTCTTATCCATGATTTGATTTGATTAATGATGGAGCATTAATACAAACTCAGCATCATTTTATTTCTTTAATAACAGGAAGGAAAAGAAAAACTGGGAAGTGGGAAATGTGGAAATGTTCATTCTTATTACTATTGAGCATTAGTGAAAAAATAGGGGAAATTCAGGTACAGTCGACTTCACGTGAAGTTGATAACTGTGAGCCGTTAGATGATTTGACTGAATTTTTATCTAACGACTCTCGGTTATCAAATTTTTATCTAACGACTCTCAATTATCAACTTCACGTAGAGTCGAACGGCACGTGAGTTTTTCACCAAAAAAATATGAAGAGTGAATACAAGAATCCATGCCTGAGTCAAGAGTCAAATTTGTTTTGGTTGCCAGTCAGGTATCATTTTTCTAACTAAACACAGAAATAAACATAAATTTTTGCTTCTTTCTTCTTTTAGCCCTTGTTTTTCTTTTTTTTAAAAAAAAAGAGAAATAAAACAAAGAAGAGTAGGGAGGAAAAAAAATTGCAGATAAGGACACATACAAAGAATGAAAGAAGGGTGTTTATGGATGAAAATTCATATGCAGTTTTTTATTAGTTTCACGTGAAGTTAGTAGCACAGAACCTGTTCGACCAAATGCCCCAAAGGAGCCTCTGTCCATTGGCTCATCGCGTGTCAATGCAATGCAATCACGCACCACCACCTTTCTCATCCATAGTAAATCCAAACCCTTCTTCGTTCTCCCCTGTCTTCCATTCTCAACCACCATCCACAACCCCACCATTCAACATGGACAACACCACCACTCCACCACCACCTTCCACAACCGCAACCTTGCCGCCATCATCCACTCCCTCTGTGATGCCCACCGTTTCGATGAAGCCCACAACATCTTCTCCCTCTTCCTCTCCTCCGGCTTCCTCCCTGACCACCGCACCTCCAACGTTCTCCTCTCCCGCCTCCTCCCCTCTCGAACCCCGCACCGAACCTGGGCTTGTGCCCTTTCTTTGATCCAAGCTAACCACGGCTTCGTTCCCTCCATTGTCACCTATCACCGCTTAATGGATCACTTTTGCAGGTTCTGTCAACCCCAACAAGCTCACATACTGTTCTTCGACATGAAGGGTAGAGGGCATTCCCCCAATGTGGTTTCTTATACTACTCTCATTAATGGGTACTGCTTAATTGGTGGAATTGGTGATGCCCGCAAGGTGTTTGATGAAATGCTTGATAGTGGTATTGCGGCAAATTCTTTGACTTATAGTGTTTTAGTCGGCGGGTTTCTTAGGATGAGGGATATAGAAGGAGCAAAGGGAATGATGTGCCAGTTATGGGAGAAGATGAGGGTTGAAAGGGAGGCTTCGATGAAGACGGCAGCCTTCGTGAATCTAGTTGATTCTCTGTGTAGGGGAGGGTTCTTCAATGAATTGTTTAGGATAGCCGAGGAGTTTGCATTAGGGGGCAGTTTGTGTGAGGAGGTTGCATATGGACAGATGATAGATTCACTCTGCAAGGTTGGGAGGTATCATGCGGCTGCTAGGATTGTGTATATAATGAGGAAGAGAGGATTAGTTCCGAGTGTAGCGTCTTATAATTATATTATACATGGGCTTAGCAAGGATGGTGATTGTATGAGAGCTTATCAGTTATTAGAGGAAGCTGAATTCGGATTCTTGCTTTCTGAGCATACCTACAAGGTGTTGGTGGAAGCTCTTTGCCAAGTGCTGGATGTGGACAAGGCAAGGAAAGTTCTTGAACACATGCTAAGTAGGGAAGGCGTCGACAAGACTAGGATTTACAACATCTATTTAAGAGCTCTTTGTACTGTGAATAATCCAACAGAACTCTTGAATGTGCTTGTGCTCATGCTTCAAAGCCAGTGTCATGCAGATGTGATCACACTTAACACAGTTATCAATGGATTTTGCAAGATGGGGAGGATTGATGAAGCTCTAACGGTATTACAGGACATGTTGAGTGGTAAATTTTCCGCTCCCGATGTTGTGACCTTCACTACGATCATTTCTGGTTTATTAGACACTGCAAGAGTTGATGAAGCTGTTGAGTTGCTCCATAAAGTAATGCCTGAAAATGGTGTAAGACCGAGTGTTGCGACATATAATGCTTTTCTCCTAGGCCTATACAAACTGAAGAGGCCAAATGATGCATTGAGGGCCTTCAATAATATGGCAAGTAATGGCATTACTGCAGATAGTACCACTTATACTGTTGTGGTAGATGGTCTATGTGAATCTAACCAAATAGATGAAGCAAAGAATTTTTGGCACAATGTTATATGGCCTTCAGGGATTCATGATAATTTTGTTTATGCAGCAATTCTGAAAGGGTTCTGTCGCACCAATAAATTTAACGAAGCTTGTCATTTTTTATATGAACTGGTAGATTCTGGGGTGTCTCCAAATATATTTAGTTATAATATTGTGATCAATTGTGCTTGCAATCTAGGTTTGAAAAGGGAGGCTTATCAGATTGTTAGAGAGATGAAAAGGAATAAACTCACACCTGATTGTGTGACATGGAGGATTCTTGACAAGTTACATGGCAAAGTGAGGACCCACAATCATTTTGAAGATCGAAATTTGTCAGCACTCTATGACAGAGCTTCACTTGGTACTTGATGGATGGTGCTGCCATTTTTTAGACCTTGGTGGGATTGCTACTGTCTTGAATTGATGTATGTTGCATGCTTCAATCCTACATTTGTGTCTTTGGACAAGTAATTAAGCATTATTTGTATCCCTGTATATCTGTCTATAATATATAAAAGATGATGGTGTTTGAAAGTGTTTGTCTAATTTATCAAAATGAATTAAAAATTAATATTTAATTTTGAAGGTATAGAAATAAATAATTATTAAATATTTAAAATTTATCATACATTCATCTTGTTAAGAAAAATTATGTTTTGTACTGTCATATTACAAAATAGCATTCAAACTAAACAAAAAATCATAAATAAATCTTCCCAAAGAATTATGCTAGCTTCAATATTTGATGATGATCCTGTTTCCTGGTGATGGTTTTCAGGAACATACTGCTGAGTCTATGATATGTGAAATAATTGATGTTTGTCTCTATATCAGGGGAAACTCAACCGATGAAATGGCCAATGCGACTGAGAGTTGTTCTACATCTTGCAGAAGCTCTGGAATACTGCACGAGCAAAGGACGTGCGCTCTATCATGACCTTAATGCATATAGAGTTCTATTTGACGAGGTAAAATTTTGTGTCCGCCTTGTGTATGTATCTAATGTAATTAAATTAACATAAATCCTGTGTTAGAATTTTGCAGGATGGTAATCCTAGGCTTTCAACTTTTGGCCTTATGAAGAATAGTAGGGATGGGAAAAGTTATAGCACAAATTTAGCATTTACCCCTCCTGAGTATCTCAGAACTGGTATGCCATTTTTCTTCAGTAGTAGCATTGTGTTGATATTAAATAGGAAATCAGTCTTTTCATTTTAGAATATACGATCATTAATCGTTTGTAAGAGTAGGATGATAATAAAATTTTAATAACTATTTTTCTTCTGTAGGTAGAGTAACACCAGAAAGTGTAATATATAGCTTTGGAACTCTTTTGCTTGACATTCTCAGTGGGAAGCATATCCCTCCAAGTCATGTAAGTCATGTTACTTTAGGGAAAATCGTGCCATTGAAGATTGCACAATTTTATTCTTTATATATCCTTTGGTGTGTAAACTTGAATATTATATGTAATGTGACTAGTATCTCTAATTTTTTGAAAATGTTGGAGCAGGCTCTTGATTTGATTCGAGACAGAAATCTTCAGATGCTGACGGATTCTTGCTTGGAAGGACAGTTTTCTGATGATGATGGAACCGAGTTGGTGCGCTGGGCATCTCGATGTTTACAGTACGAACCAAGAGAGAGGCCTAATCCGAAGTCATTAGTGGCTGCTTTGGCCCCTCTTCAGAAAGAGACAGAGGTTAGTATAATACTGTCATTCATTTGATTTCTTCTTTAAGTTTGTCTTACCAATGATTTCTTCTCTTATCTTTTTATTTCTTTTAGGTTCCTTCACATGAATTGATGGGTATCCCGCATGGTTCCACTTTAGCTTCATTGTCTCCGCTTGGTGAAGCTTGTTCAAGAAAGGACCTGACTGCCATTCATGAAGTTTTGGAAAAACTTGGCTATAAAGATGATGAGGGAATTGCAAATGAGGTTCTCTATCTAAATTTGCTATATGCCTCTAAAATTGTTTTGGAAAAAGTTTAGTGTGCTTATGGTTTATATTTTCTGTTTTCAGGATTTTGTGAAGAAAAAAGAGAAATCAGTGTTCTGTTTTCATCTCGTGTTTCCCTTTTTCTTCACAAAATCCTGAAAATAAAAAACAATGAAAACAAAAATGAAAATGCAAACCAAAAGCATCATGTGTTCTTTTTATATTGACTTATTCAGACAAACTATTAAGTAATATGTAATTTTTTGTTTAACTTTTACCTTTTTTCTTTGTCGTGTGCTAATTTGAGTTTTTCTCTGTTGTGATGCTACAGTTATCTTTCCAGATGTGGACTGATCAAATGCAGGACATGCTAAATTGTAAGAAAAAAGGAGATGCGGCTTTCCGGCAGAAAGATTTTAGACTTGCAATTGAGTTCTATACACAGGTAGATTTCTCATGGGGATACCCAATCATCTAAATTTGTCTTACCTTTCTTTTTAGTCCTTAATGAACTATGAATAATACAATTGCAAGTTATATCCTTGCTCATGTGAAATTTACGTAAGGGTTAGTTGTACTTTTCCTTGCCCTTAGAAATTTATGCCATGCACTTTAATCCTTGAATTCTAAAACTGTGCAAATTGACACTCTAAATTTCTCCAGATATGCAAATTAACCATGTTAACAATTTTCTTCATCAGTTGTTAACAAAAGTAACAACATGTAACAAAGTTTAAGGTGCCACAGTTGCATATTTCGGAGAGTTCGGAGGGTCAATTTTCACATAACACAATGTTCAGGGGTCCTTTTTGCACATTTTTAAAGTTTAGCAGTTAAAGTACATATAAGGTAAATTTCAATTAACCCTTCACATAATGATGAATAGTTCTTTTGATTTTTAATTAAAATATTTATTAACAAGATAGTCAGATAGAGTAACATTCAAGAACATAGTCCTTCTGTTATTTGATCTATATACGCACACACACATAATGACATAAATATTGTTGTGTTATATATCACTAGAGTTAAGACCTGCTCGTTGTACGGTATTATTGTAAAATTGTCTAGTATATAGCGCACAAATAATATGATTTCTATCTCAACCATATTTATGTAATGCAAAAGTAGATTAAATTAGTTTGGTAAATGATATGTGAAAACTTGTATTCAAATGAGAAACAATAATAGCAACAAATCCATGATTGTTTTGCATATACTCTCTACACTTTCGTCCCTCAAAAGTTAGAAATCACAATACCATACCTTGATCTCTATTTTAAACAGAATAGATTTCTGTGTGTTACTTTCAGTTCATTGATGCTGGAACAATGGTTTCTCCGACGGTACATGCGCGCCGCAGTTTATGTTATCTTATGAGCGAAATGCCGCAGGAAGCGCTAGGCGATGCAATGCAAGCGCAAGTGATTTCCCCTTTGTGGCACATTGCATCTTATCTTCAGTATGTTTCATTGGGTGGACTTGGAATGGAGCATGAAGCACAAGTAGCACTCAAAGAGGGAACAACATTGGAAGCCAAAAGGAGTGGACAAAAATAAAGAGTGTGTGTTTTGTACATAACACAGTTTCATTGCAATGGTTATACTTATACACATATAATTATCATGTATTATTCAAGAAACAAATGATTGGATGATTAGTGTAATTGGTGATTGAACACCCCTACCCCTTTTTATTGGGTAGGCTTGGATGTTGGTTAAGTTCTTATCCATGATTTGATTTGATTAATGATGGAGCATTAATACAAACTCAGCATCATTTTATTTCTTTAATAACAGGAAGGAAAAGAAAAACTGGGAAGTGGGAAATGTGGAAATGTTCATTCTTATTACTATTGAGCATTAGTGAAAAAATAGGGGAAATTCAGGTACAGTCGACTTCACGTGAAGTTGATAACTGTGAGCCGTTAGATGATTTGACTGAATTTTTATCTAACGACTCTCGGTTATCAAATTTTTATCTAACGACTCTCAATTATCAACTTCACGTAGAGTCGAACGGCACGTGAGTTTTTCACCAAAAAAATATGAAGAGTGAATACAAGAATCCATGCCTGAGTCAAGAGTCAAATTTGTTTTGGTTGCCAGTCAGGTATCATTTTTCTAACTAAACACAGAAATAAACATAAATTTTTGCTTCTTTCTTCTTTTAGCCCTTGTTTTTCTTTTTTTTAAAAAAAAAGAGAAATAAAACAAAGAAGAGTAGGGAGGAAAAAAAATTGCAGATAAGGACACATACAAAGAATGAAAGAAGGGTGTTTATGGATGAAAATTCATATGCAGTTTTTTATTAGTTTCACGTGAAGTTAGTAGCACAGAACCTGTTCGACCAAATGCCCCAAAGGAGCCTCTGTCCATTGGCTCATCGCGTGTCAATGCAATGCAATCACGCACCACCACCTTTCTCATCCATAGTAAATCCAAACCCTTCTTCGTTCTCCCCTGTCTTCCATTCTCAACCACCATCCACAACCCCACCATTCAACATGGACAACACCACCACTCCACCACCACCTTCCACAACCGCAACCTTGCCGCCATCATCCACTCCCTCTGTGATGCCCACCGTTTCGATGAAGCCCACAACATCTTCTCCCTCTTCCTCTCCTCCGGCTTCCTCCCTGACCACCGCACCTCCAACGTTCTCCTCTCCCGCCTCCTCCCCTCTCGAACCCCGCACCGAACCTGGGCTTGTGCCCTTTCTTTGATCCAAGCTAACCACGGCTTCGTTCCCTCCATTGTCACCTATCACCGCTTAATGGATCACTTTTGCAGGTTCTGTCAACCCCAACAAGCTCACATACTGTTCTTCGACATGAAGGGTAGAGGGCATTCCCCCAATGTGGTTTCTTATACTACTCTCATTAATGGGTACTGCTTAATTGGTGGAATTGGTGATGCCCGCAAGGTGTTTGATGAAATGCTTGATAGTGGTATTGCGGCAAATTCTTTGACTTATAGTGTTTTAGTCGGCGGGTTTCTTAGGATGAGGGATATAGAAGGAGCAAAGGGAATGATGTGCCAGTTATGGGAGAAGATGAGGGTTGAAAGGGAGGCTTCGATGAAGACGGCAGCCTTCGTGAATCTAGTTGATTCTCTGTGTAGGGGAGGGTTCTTCAATGAATTGTTTAGGATAGCCGAGGAGTTTGCATTAGGGGGCAGTTTGTGTGAGGAGGTTGCATATGGACAGATGATAGATTCACTCTGCAAGGTTGGGAGGTATCATGCGGCTGCTAGGATTGTGTATATAATGAGGAAGAGAGGATTAGTTCCGAGTGTAGCGTCTTATAATTATATTATACATGGGCTTAGCAAGGATGGTGATTGTATGAGAGCTTATCAGTTATTAGAGGAAGCTGAATTCGGATTCTTGCTTTCTGAGCATACCTACAAGGTGTTGGTGGAAGCTCTTTGCCAAGTGCTGGATGTGGACAAGGCAAGGAAAGTTCTTGAACACATGCTAAGTAGGGAAGGCGTCGACAAGACTAGGATTTACAACATCTATTTAAGAGCTCTTTGTACTGTGAATAATCCAACAGAACTCTTGAATGTGCTTGTGCTCATGCTTCAAAGCCAGTGTCATGCAGATGTGATCACACTTAACACAGTTATCAATGGATTTTGCAAGATGGGGAGGATTGATGAAGCTCTAACGGTATTACAGGACATGTTGAGTGGTAAATTTTCCGCTCCCGATGTTGTGACCTTCACTACGATCATTTCTGGTTTATTAGACACTGCAAGAGTTGATGAAGCTGTTGAGTTGCTCCATAAAGTAATGCCTGAAAATGGTGTAAGACCGAGTGTTGCGACATATAATGCTTTTCTCCTAGGCCTATACAAACTGAAGAGGCCAAATGATGCATTGAGGGCCTTCAATAATATGGCAAGTAATGGCATTACTGCAGATAGTACCACTTATACTGTTGTGGTAGATGGTCTATGTGAATCTAACCAAATAGATGAAGCAAAGAATTTTTGGCACAATGTTATATGGCCTTCAGGGATTCATGATAATTTTGTTTATGCAGCAATTCTGAAAGGGTTCTGTCGCACCAATAAATTTAACGAAGCTTGTCATTTTTTATATGAACTGGTAGATTCTGGGGTGTCTCCAAATATATTTAGTTATAATATTGTGATCAATTGTGCTTGCAATCTAGGTTTGAAAAGGGAGGCTTATCAGATTGTTAGAGAGATGAAAAGGAATAAACTCACACCTGATTGTGTGACATGGAGGATTCTTGACAAGTTACATGGCAAAGTGAGGACCCACAATCATTTTGAAGATCGAAATTTGTCAGCACTCTATGACAGAGCTTCACTTGGTACTTGATGGATGGTGCTGCCATTTTTTAGACCTTGGTGGGATTGCTACTGTCTTGAATTGATGTATGCTTCAATCTTCAATCCTACATTTGTGTCTTTGGACAAGTAATTAAGCATTATTTGTATCCCTGTATATCTGTCTATAATATATAAAAGTGTTTGAAAGTTGAAAGTGTTTGTCTAATTTATCAAAATGAATTAAAAATTAATATTTAATTTTGAAGGTATAGAAATAAATAATTATTAAATATTTAAATCTTGGATAAATATTAAATATTAACTATTTTAATTTTTATTTAGGAATATTAAATTTTGAAGTTGTGTGGACAAAATTTGACCGGAAAATTTACATAAACCTAATTACAATTTTTTTTTAATCTAACATAATTTTAAATTTTCAATCATAATTCTAAACTTATCC
Source organism: Arachis ipaensis (assembly GCF_000816755.2). Lineage (NCBI taxonomy): Eukaryota > Viridiplantae > Streptophyta > Magnoliopsida > Fabales > Fabaceae > Arachis > Arachis ipaensis. Next base: position 118,322,958 of record NC_029788.2, read on the forward strand.
AATTCCAATCTCTAATATTTTGCAGCTGCCAGCTATATGACCTGTTAACTTCAATCCTCATCCTAAATAATCTCCTCAAGCTGCTGTTTCTGTTTCCAAAAAATCAATGATGGGGCAAGTCACCATCTTAAAACGTGGTGAACACCTCAATGCTGCTTCCCATTGAGTTAATTGGCAGATTGTAATGACATTTCATATAATATAAATAAATACTCTCTTGGTAAGACAAAACCCCTTTTTACAATTCAAAAATCTTAATGGGTTTCTAAATACTTAGATGATTAAAAATCGATTAACAAATTTTGAATATTGACCCAAAAAAAACATTTACTCTCAATAAATGGCCTCAAAAAACAATTGTGTATTAACCCTTCCAAATTCCCATTATATACCATCCCCATTATATAGTATAGATATCCTAACGGTAAATTTTGCGTTAGTTAATTTTCTCATAAGATTTTGATGAATTGTTTGCATAAATAAATTATGTTGTTCTGGTCATACTTTACGTATTGCAGTGCTATTTCCTTTATTCGATTCATAATGATAAATTTTATTTTAGTTTTTTCATAAGTTTGTTATAAATTGTAAGCACAAATAAATTATGTTGTTTTGGTCATAATTTTATATTCCTTTATATATCAACTACTAGTCTACTACAATACGTCAATACCACACTATATATATATTCACCAAATTATTTATTTGTATATATTTATACATAGTAATTCACATATTTTTCTATATAACTACTTAATTACTAGAATAATCAAACATGTCATAATAGAATAATCAAACGTATAATAGACAAATAATGAAATAATCAAACATATTTATAGTAGTATAATAAAATTCTTTTATGAAATACTCAATACGCAATTCTATACTCAATAACTGATTTCTGATATCCATGTAGCAAAGGCTAAAATACAGGAGCTACAGACCACTTCAATCACTCCTCTCCACTAGTTACTCAGTTCTTCAACTTTCCTTTTTAGCATTTTGTTTCTTTTGGTTGGGAGAACCCCATTTCTATCCTTTTGTCCTTTCTGGATCCCTGGATTTCATTTTTAAAACCCTATAGTACTTATATTTATGTATAGGTCGATAATTTAAAGAAAAATACCACAATAATTGACATTATTGAAATTATACGATAAAATAAATACTAAAAGAATTAACAGTAAATCAAATTATATATTTCCTGAATATCTCTTTGTTCCAAGAGAAAAAAGGTATACAAAAACTCCAACATGAGAGAAATGATGAATACCCTGAATAGTATGAAAAAATAAAATTAATTTAGAAGGGTAAAACATGTTGAACGGACTCTCCGAAAAAAGCTAGATTTTAAGTTCAAACAGTCAAACCATACATCTTAAGCTTTCTGTTATGCTCTCTACAATCAGATAGATGGATCTGTGAGTAGATAGGTCAATGCATCTACTTTTGTTAGAACTGAGCTTTATGGCATAATAGACGAGACCACGTATATCAAACATCATATTTTCCTTCATGAATCATAGTTACGGTTGGACCATGAAAAATAGACACAACAATTCAAAAGCTTATTAACACAACTATCTAAACCCTGCATATTTCATCTTAACAGTATAGATATGTCAATGTATAAATTTTAAAGGTATAAATTTTAAACAAGCATATATAGGTGCTACGAATTACGGCATATCAAATCACATAAAGTTGGCTTTTAGTATTACACTAATTGATGCCACTCTATTCATCATCCCCATGGTGGTGCCGTCTCCTCTTTTCCGATCTCTTGGCATCCCTACCCTTCCTTGAATCATAGTATGAATCACTGTCAGATGATGGAGGCCTTTTGCTCTTCCGCTTGTGCAGTACATCAGAATCCTCTGATGATTCAGAATCAGAATCTGATCGACGGCTTCTCCTCCTCCTCTTCTCCTTCCTACTCTTTCTTCTACTGTGCCTATATTCATCATCCTCATCTGAAGACATGTCCCTCTTTCTCCTGTGCGCTCTCCTCCTCTTCCTTCTCCTCCTCTCACCTGAATCATCCGAATCACTAACTTCCCTCTTCCCAGTTCTCTTCTTCGACCTGCCTCTCTTTTTCCTCTTCTTCGCAGAATCCCGATCTGACCCATCATCATCGGAACTCCCCTTCTTCCTAGAAGAACCATGCTTCTCACTAATTTTCTTCCCAGACCTTTCAGCAATAATTCTCTCAATCTCTAAATCAACCTCAGAATCTGAACTCTCACTATCTTCCTCCTCGTCCTCCTCTTCTGTGCTCTCAACATTGCTTCTCTTATCGAGCTTATCAGCCTTCCCCTTCAACTTTTTATCCAATCCAACCAACCCTAGAGACTGCATAGCTTCAGCATCTCTCTCCTCATTATCATCCTTGACCTTCACATAGTTCTTGCACTGAAACTTGAGGTGCCCAACACGGCCGCACTTTTTGCAGGCCCCACGGGAGATATCAACATCAGCATTGGTTATCTTAGCAAGCTGAAGAAGCCCCTGGAAGCTAGCATATGCATTCTCAGCATCAGGTTTGGCATCCGGGAGATTCTGTGAAGAATCTTTGTCGTCCTTGTTTGGTGCATAAGGATCATAGCCAATGGCACTCTGCCAAATGCCATGGGTCTGAAGGGCTGCACTACTGTGCACCCTATTGTTCGCAGGCATGCGAACCCTACCTGCTGTAGCTGGCATCCTGAGATCTAGATTTCAATCCCTAACCTGGAGA
>NC_029788.2:118327687-118330267 GCF_000816755.2 Arachis ipaensis
AAAAAAAAAAAAATCAAATCAGCATAACTTACAAGAGGCATCAATCAACCAGCCAAGAAATAGCAATCGGCAAGATTGTGTGATTTTAATTGCATCCAATAAATGAAGGGAAAGAAAATGTTACCACATCCCGTGTCTAAGTTCTCCCATCTAAGGTTTGATTTATGACATCAAAGACTGCACCATGCCAAAGAAGGCAGTCCAGCACGACGTCTTAAAGAATTTATCTAAGCTACCCAAGCTAAGCTAACTGCAATACAATGGCACATGCCATTGAATACTTCCGTACAAGTTATATAAAAATAAACTGTTTTATCTGGTAGAAACACCAAAATTTGGACAAACAATCTAACAGATTCCTAACAAACACAACCATAAAGAGCATGGAAAGATCAAAAGAACAGTAAAAGTACATCAAACCAGCAAGTAGAAAGAATCAGCAACCAAAGCATGCTAAGCAGCAGAAGATCATGAACACAGCCAACCAGTAGAACAATACAGGCAAAAAACACTGGAAAAAAATGCAGGAACATCTCAGAACTGCAGCAAAGAAGAAGCATCACATCCCCAGGACAGAAAAACAGAAGAGAGCAAACCAGAAACCATCAGACGACAAACCAAAATGGAAAGCCAGAAAAATGCTGCAGATAGAAGAAACAGAACCACTTGTTTGGTTATCAACACGTCACTTTGGCATTACCATCAAAACATGAAGATTAACACATGACGAGTGATGAACACCGAGAATCCGATATGTGATGAACACCAAGATAAACACCATCTTCTCTCTTTATTTCCTTCCATTTCCCCTTCCCGCTTAATATTAATTTATTCTTTTATAAAATAAAAACCTCCATATCATAGTAAGCAACATTTTCTAAATTTTATAAATAAAAAGAAGAACTTCACTAGAAAGATGCAATTTGGCATTCTATAAAACAACAAACAGTCAAAAGTCCAAGTCATGCATGCCATGTTGATTAAGCAAGTGAAGAAATCTGTTTTTGTGAAGAAGTAAATGGTTGAAGTTTGATCTAGAAGGTCTGTTGAACATCAAGAATAAGGGATCAAGAAACTTGAGCTATAGCAATGTGCTGCACCTAGCCAGGTACAAATCCCTCGCTTTAGTGGAATTCAAAAAGCTACAAGGTACTTCTAGATGCCAATGCTCCCTTAAGTTACTCATCCCACAAAAATTCAATTTCAACGCATCAATTTGCATAAAGTTTTACAAAAACAAATACTTCTAAGAATATACACTCAAAGCAGCTCCTGAAAAGGATAGATATCCTATAATTAACTTCTCTTTAAAATTACCTTCACGCTCCTAAATGTTAGATATCTTGGTCACATACTAAGAAAAAATTTCAGCCTTGAAATGTAAAGTTTATACTAAGAACATCATTAATATTGCCTTTCAACAAGACAAAAGCAGGTTAGAAGCTGCTTCTGCTCATGCTTTTGTGTTTTATCTTTAATTATTCTTTTTTTATAAAGATTTATCCAAACACCACCATTATTTCACAACAACAATTCTACAATAATAACAACAATGATCTTTTAGAATTAAAATCAAGGTTTACCAGTGCTGAAAGGTTGCTTCGCTGCGGGAAATGAACGACGACGGCAACAAGTTACTGGCAGGGAGGTGGCAAAGTGAGAATCTGACAGATGAGAGCACCAGAGAGATCCGGTGGGGCGAGTGGTGACGGCGCGGTGAGAGACGCGGTGATCGACGTTGATTCGTGGTGGTGACTTGTAAGATTGGCTGGCTGAAGAGGAAAAAATGGAACAGAGGGAAGAAGGGGAAAAAGGGAAGAGATGGGAGCTTTTGGAGAAAGAAGGGGCTGCGGTTCAAGCGTATGACATAGCAATTGGGGATTAGGGATTTTTAGCGTTCTCGGAGTTTTTGGAAGAAGAATGTGCTCTTGATTAATAGAGGTCCTTGTGAAGAATTTATAGCTTGTTTGGGTGATTTTTTTTCGAGTTATTTTTTTTAAAAGATTTTATAGAGAAATAAAAGTAATTTTATGTTTGGATATTTCATGTAAAAAAGTTTTTTTATTTATCAATTATGTTTGGGTATAATAATATAAAAATACTTTTTTGTTTATTTATTACATGAAAAAACATCTTTTTTTTAAAGAAAAAAGATCTTTTAAAAAAAGATGTAAATTACAGCTTCTCAAAAAATTTGTTTTTTATTTTACTAGTACTTTTACTTTTACTACTAAAAATTTGTCAAATACATTAAAAAATAAAAAAAAAATTTATTAAAAAAAATCTTTTTTTAACAAAATAATAGCGCCCAAACATACCTTTAAATTTCTTACATAATCTTATGCTATCAAAGTGATCATATTTCATAAGATTTTAGTTAGTTTTTATTTGTTCAACATGTATTACTAATTTGATTGAAAGTAACAAAGAAATCAATTTCTTCGGGAGATTTGGAGAACTTTTAAAAAATAAAAATTAATTAGAATTAAAATATTCAATTTAAAATTTTTTAAAGTATCAATTTAAATATTTATTTAAAAGAAAATTTGTTATTAATTATTATATTTCATTATTTCCTGT
>NC_029788.2:118330435-118330832 GCF_000816755.2 Arachis ipaensis
GTTTAGAAGTAAAAAATATTATTTTTATTTATTAAAATTTAAAACGCTAACAAAATTATTTAATAAAAAATAAAATTAACTTTATACCTATAAAAAGTAATGTGGTTCAATAAAAATATCCTATCCTAATAAATTAGTCTAAATTTTTAAATTACCAATATTACCACCACCATTCTTATCACTATTTTGAGTATTTTCTCACCATTACATCCTAACCAACCTGCTCTATCATATCTCATCATTTCATCTTGTGCCAAGTCTCAATCCAATTGTTACTCTTTTTCCACAACCTACTACCATTCTTTTTTCTTTTGTCACTCTATTATACTTAGTTAAATTCTCTTCTTCCACTTCTTTTTTTATTTCAGTATAATTTTTTTTTTTTTAATATTCGTAT
>NC_029788.2:118330942-118336558 GCF_000816755.2 Arachis ipaensis
CTAATGGTACTACCACTCATCTTCTCCCCTTTTTTTACCATCCTCTTTAAAAAAATATAATATTTTATGACTATAATATTAATATGTGATCTCTTCACACTTTAGTTCTATTGAAAAATTAGTTGAGTTTGTTTGATCAACTATTGTGATTGTAATTATGGTTTGTAATTTCATCTACTAGTGTATCCAAAATATTCTCATCAATTTTTTGTGATAACTTTTCTAGTTCTTGTAAATGGAGTCACGATAAACAAATTAAAAATTAAATTAAAAAGTACCATCATAAACGTTAATTAATTTAAATTTGAAAAATAGAAAAAGAAAAAAGTAATATCATTAAATAAATATCACTAAATTTGACTAAATTTCTAAAGTGATCCTCTAGATTTATTAATGTTTATCTTTCAATTTTTAATTGCAATAATTTTACTCCTCCTCGCCCCCTCTAGCAGTGGCGGAACTTGAAACAAAATTTTGGAGGGGTCAGATAGAAAATAATTGTCAAAATATTTTTGATATAGACTCCATTTAAGATAAGCTCGTCTAATCTCATCTCTCTGGTTTGGGTGATATTGCCAAATTTAAAGCAATCATATAAAAATTAAATTAAATATTAAATTAAATATATAAAAATATCTCATTTTTTATATTTGAACTTAAAGATAGAGAGAGTGTTGTTTATTGAACTTATTAGATATTTTAAGTCATAGCAAAGTATTTAAGTCAATTGAACTATTTTTTATCTTTTAAAAAAGTACTACTAAATTTTTTATAAAAAGTTTGGGGGCCATGGCCCCCCTTATCTGAACTAAACTCCGCCACTGCCCTCTAGATTGAACTCCGGACTACATACAAGTCCTTCAGTCTATTTTTAACGTGAGTGAATAAGCAGACTGCTAATATGGCAGACTACTACCACGCTATCAATTATAATTCTCGAATTTAGTCCCTACCTCTATTTATAAACCCAAACGCTTCTTTTTCTTCCTTTCTTTCTGTAAAGTGGTGTCTCAACTCTCACAATTAGTCCAAGTCAATCTCATGGGCACACATTTTCCTCCCAAGTCAACCTTGAGTTTCTCATATCCGTTCTTGAATCGTGGAAAACACAGAAAAAAAAAAATGCAAACTACGAATTCTTATGCTCTTAGTTGAAAATAAAAAAAAGATGAAGATGAAATGAGAGAGTGTAACGGTGATACTGGTGATGATTAACATAGTTAATATAATGAATAATGCATACTCATCTCTGCTTTCAGTAGTATACAAAGAAGTTAGTGCTACTTTTCAAGAAAATTTTACTGCTCTGGGCACACTCACTTTCTATCGATCATTTGTTTAATGTCTATGCTACCCATTTGCTGCTTACCTTGCCAAGCATCACAACTGTGCTCATCTCATCGTTCTTGGTGCTTTTCTTTGGGCTGCCACCATATTTTTCCTTGCTATCTCCACCACATTTTCACAAGTCCCTCCGTACTACTTCACCTCATCCAACTCCCCCTTTATATATTTATTTGCTAGTTACTTTTCACCATAATAATTTATAACAAATTACATCAAAATCACCATTTACATGATGAGTACTTAATTTACATGATGAACCAGCAGGATTCACTATTTCTTCATAAATTTTTTATTTATCATCTTCTTTTTCTTCGTGCCCTGCTTCTGATTCATCATAGCTTGACTTCTGAAAATTCAACGCCGATTTAGCCCAATCATTTTTTAGCTTTGTGCTGGTTTTTTCTAGAATTATCAAGTACCTGAATCAACAAGTTGAACTTTAGGGATGTGTTTGATCCTCTTAAATCGAATCCAGAAACAATCCAAACAGAGAAAAAGTTTATCCAAACTTTGAATGATAAGGAGTATAATGCATGCATTGGCGAGAAACCGAAGAGGTGGAGCAAGGTACTCCATACGAACCACCACCAATGAGCAACAAAGATGGGTAATGATAGAAGTAGAAGATGATGAAGAAAAAAAAGGAAGAAAAAGAAGAAGAAGAAGCGTTAGGGTTTATAAATGGGGACATATACTAAATTAGGGAATTATAATTGACAGCGTGGCAGTGGTCGTGCCACATTAGTAGTCCGCTTACTAACTCACGCCAGAAATAGGCTGAAGAACTTGTATGTAGTCCGAAGCTCAATCTGGGGATTAAATTAGTGCAATTGAAAACTGAGGAGTAACATTGGTGCACGGATCGAATTTCGAGAACCACTTTGGGAATTTAGTCCACTAAATTTGGTATAGTTGAAAGCTCTTATCACAAGTTGTTAGTAAAGGTAATTTTGCTGTGTCCTCGGTTCAAGAATTTTTTATATATATACTTGATTGATTCTTATTAATGAAATTTAATTTTTTTTATCTGAAAAAAGGATAATTTACATAAATAAATTATTTGGCGATCAAATTTACACAAATACAACTTTCTAAAACAGGTTACATTTGTGTCCTAAACTAATTCTATGTAAATCGCGATAACCTATCACGATTTAAGATTTACATGTAATCTGTTACAGGCTATCGTGGATTATGTTTGAAACACACACAAGAATAATCAGCTATACCCTCTAGCAGATTATGTCTAAAATACAAGCCATAAACCACTGCACCTTATTGCGGTTTATGAAAAAATAGTGAAGTATAGTCCGCTAAATTTTTTAGCACTATTTGAATAATTAAATTTTTAGCTCTATTTTAGAATTTAAAAAAAATTAATTTGATTATCTCCAAATATTGAATTAAAATATTGAGCTAAAAATAATTTGTAGATTGATGATTAAATGATAATTTTATAGATATTATTATTGGATTTAAAATTAGTTTTCAATTACTATATTATCCTTTAATTTTATTAAAATTACTAAATTACCCAAAATCCCCAATTTGATACACAAAACCCTAATCCCCAAATTGAAACCCTAACCCCTTCTAACCTAACCCTAACCACCAATGTTTCCTTTCTTATCAAACCCAGCGACATCATTAGAATTTTCCATAGAAAGAGAGAGGAGAGAGCACGGAGAGGAGATCCGAGAGAGGGACGCACCGCCACCAGTCATCGTCGTGCCACCGTCGCCGTATGCCGCTGCCATTGTCGAGGTTGTTGTCGCAGTCATTTTATGCAGCAGCCATCGCCGTCGCACTTAGAGGCCAGGGGGAAGGGAAGAGATGCGAACTGCCAGGTAGAAGGGGAGAAGAACATTGTTGTTCCGCCGTTCCTCGTCAGGGCTGAAGCTCGCCGTCACTGCATGTCACCGTCGCCGAAGCCTCCTTCGTCGTCGCAGTGGCCTAGGATGTCACCAGAGGCAACCGCTGACCCTCCATCACCGCCATTGCTGAGGAGCTCGAGGGGAGAGAGATAACTCTCAAAGGAGAGAGAAAACGCGATTGGGGATTTGCTGCCGTGGTTATTGCTGCCGTGCATGGCCGCCGGGAGCAGCATTTATGCTGTCGGAGTTCGCTGCTGGTGTTGCGGCTGCTCCGTTCCTGGTTTCTTTCTTGGTACAGTAAATTTTTTGCTCTGAAAACCTCTCTTTGTTGTTGTTCTGTTATGGATTATTAAGTTTTGCGCGACGATTTTATGTCAGGGTTGAGTTATTGTTGTAGCTGGTCCCTTTGTTGCTGTTACCACTACGGAACATAGTCGGAGTTGACGCTGTTGTTTTCGGGCCGAGGGTAAAAGGTTTTCTATAACGCGTTGGTTTGACTAACTAAGGTAGGGGGTTCGTTTTAAAATTAAGAGTTTTTAATTTAAGAATGCCAAAAGTTTATTGAGTAATTACAAATAATTTACAAATGCTTTGTTTGACTTTTGATGAAGTTGAAAATTGTTGGTGATAATAAGTATGTTTAAATATGCTGAAGTTGATCTTTGGTTTGTCTGATGGTGCTATAAAAGATTGAGTGATTAGATTAGCTAGGTGTGTGTTTGTTAAATTGTGATTTTGTTATTAATGAAGATATTGTTGTAGTTGCTGTTGGTTGTACGGTGGTTGTAAATGGTGATAGATTTGGTATTGCTTGTTGAATTGGAAAAATGAAATTAGTTTTATGAATTGAGGCTGTGATTAGTGTTGGAAATTCTGGTTATGTTAATGTCTTAGTTGGGTTATTGATTTGAGAAATTATAAAAGTGAGGGAGCCAAATTTTATTGAAATAGAACATGGCTTAGTTTTAAAGAAAACGATTTGATTATTGAGAATTATTTGATATTTGAAAATGGTTTGGTTATTGAAAATGATTTAGTATTTGGAATGGTTGAGAGATTGTTTGGTTGGGACCCTGGAAGGGTGTCATAGTCCGAATTTTAGAGGAAATACTATTGAACTTTTTATAAAACTCCAAGACTTTGTTTAAGGCGTTATTTAAAAGAAAATATGATTTATGAATATTATTTGATTTCGATTTATTACATAAATAGTTTGTTTCCAATTCGATTTATCAAGAAAAGTATAATATTTTAATTCAATCTTCTTAAGAGATTTTGTTTTTAAGTTACGATATGAGTTCGGTTTTTTAAGAAAGAGAAAGGAAGGGAAAAGAGAACACAACACGTGTGATTATGAAATGATTAAAAGGTTACGAGAGGGTGACGGAAAGTAAATAGTTATGGTGCCAATGTGAAAATGTTAAGCCGCGGGCTTTATATGTGAATGGTTGTACGGGGATGCCCGTAAATGTGGAATGACTTCCAGGAACATGAGTCACATGCTTCATGTAACAATCCAGACCACCTGCTAGCACGATATTGTTCGCTTTGGCACACAAGGCCTCACGGTTTTGTCTTTGACGATAGGGATGATAGCCGAAGCCCCCCACACTCACTCGTCAAAATGCATCATGCTAGGAAGAGGTATCCACACCCTTATAAGGCATGCTTCGTTCCCCTCCCCAACCGATGTGGGACCTTACAATCCACCCCCTAAGGGAGCCCAGCGCGGCAGCGCCCTCGCTGGCACATCGATCCGGGCTCCGCCTCTGATACCATCTGTAACAGTCCAGACCACCCGCTAGCACAATATTGTCCGCTTTGGTACACAAGACCTCACGATTTTTCCTTTGACGATAGGGATGATAGCCGAAGCCCCCCACACTCACTCATCAAAACGCGTCATGCTAAGGAGAGGTATCCACACCCTTATAAGGCATGCTTCGTTCCCCTCCCAAACCGATGTAGGACCTTATACTTCAGCTGGAGAATCAGTACCTGCAAAGGTTTGGAACCTTGCAGAGGTTATACCGCTGAAATGCCTTATCTAACTTGCAAGTCGGATTGCGTCGGGTGCGGGTCGAAACCGACAAATGAGCTCATTATCTGCGGTAGGGGATAGACATGCATCATTTTGTTTGCGCATTTATATTTGGTTGTGTTTGCTTGTTGTACTTATCTGTGATTGTGCTGATTGTCTTACTCTGCCTTTCTTGTGTGTTCAATTGGGTCTCTTGTGCTATTAGTTATGTATTAATGTGATTAAGAATTAATTATGTGAATGAGACTTGTTTTAAGTTCAGAAATTTTAAAGAAAGCAATTAATTATTTAAAGTAAAATCAAAAAGTATTTTTGAAGGTTGATAAAAAATAACTTTATTGAGTAAAGTTAATT
>NC_029788.2:118337572-118355811 GCF_000816755.2 Arachis ipaensis
CTTTTCAGCGACAGGTTCAGGAATCCTTGGCGTGGAGCCGCGACCGAGCTATGGAGATTTATATATATATATGAATTAATGTATTCGTATTTCCTGTATTTGGCTTAGTCATAGATTCTATTTTTCCCTCGCCATTGGTTGTTTTGATTTTTAGAGGGGCAGAACTTGTATTTGACGATCTTTGAATATGTCTATGTATATAAAGCTATGTGAATATATACTTCTGTAGTTAATTGATTTAAAATAGAATATCCTTTCGATTTCTTGATTAAAAATTTCGATTCGTATTCGCGAAAGCTCAATATTAAATAAAGATAATATAAAATATAAAGATTTAGAGGTAAGTGACGCTTGGACTTTTAGTGCGATCATGAGATGCTAAAAATTAAGGTGTTACATTTTTGGGTATTGAAATGGGACTAATGCCAAAAAAAAAAATTGCACACAAATTAATCGGAATAAAGTAGTTTTTCTAACATTCTCTTTGAGATTCTGACTAACTCTGGAGTAAATTTGGAGGAAATTGGTCCCAAAACAAAAAATTCTCTTCTAAATCTATGCTCTTTTTAACAAGACAATTAATACTTTTATTGTCATCTTTATAAATCTATAAAAAAACACTCTAATTTAATAATTCAACTAATACTATAGTGGTTTAATCACTAGTATAAAAATTCTGTTAATTCATTTATTTTTAGATTTTTTTAAATAAATAAAATAAATTTTTTATGTATTAAAATATGTAATTTGTAGCATTTTTATTAAAATGTATTTTATTACTTATTTCGTTTTAAGTGTAAACGAAATAAGAGTACACATATATAGTTTATACTGTAAATCAGATAAGACACGAAACGACGTGGCCGTATCACATTTGTACACATAGTGTGTAACGACTTTCTTTCGTTTACAGTGTAAACGATATAAGAGTGAATGAGGTATATATATATATTTCATCCACACCGCCTCTTTAGTCCTTATCACATCTATTTCTTCGACTTTTTTTTTCTCACTTTGACTCTTTTTTAATCAAATTTTCGAGTTACTACGAGATTATGACGCGCGCCGATGCACACGATGGAAAGATCAACCGACTGAACGCGACATGGCACATCATTGGAGCAGTCAACTTTGAAGTTGTTGTTTTTCATTTTTTATTTATGTTAAAGCATACATGTGTACCCATACTTAGGGTATTTTTATAGAAGTAGTATGCAGTATATATTAAGTGACTGAATATATTGTTAGCAATATTTTACATGATAAGGTATTATTTTAGGCATACTTTGAAATGGATTTGTTAGTTAAATATTTACTTAGGTTTGTTTTTCTTTAAACTAAGTGGGGTCACGTGTCGTCTCAGATTGGTAAGAAACAAAGATCTGGGCTCCGTGGTTTCAAATTCAACAATTACAAAAGCTACAAGTATGATATTGTTGTTATCGTCTTGTGCCATTGCAATAAGATGTGTGCCATCGACGGATTAGAACGGTTTGCAATGTTTGAATGCCTCCACATAGGCAGAGAAGGCCCAAAATACATTCTCAAACATGCTGCAATCATGCACCATAAAGTGTCCATCATAGTACGGTACAATCCTAATCTCGCATATCATTCCGGGACAACAATTTTGCAGTGCTTGTGGCAACCTCGGCACCTTATTGTATGACCTCTCCCAATCACCGTATATCTGGGCAATTGTCTTTTGCTTCGTCATCCAGACCTTTCTGTACGAGGGTTTGGAGTGATAGCTTTGTCTAACTGCACCTTGTAGGATAGAGATGCTTATGGATGGCGAGGATTGTATCAACGGAAGGATGACACGTCAGAAGAGGCTGCTGTCCAACTGTCGGTGGTCCTGAGAAATGGTGGGTGCTAAACATGTGTACGCTCCTCTAACCCTACGTACCTCCCTAAAGAAACAGAATAACCAAGGTTGAGATGTACAACAAGCATAACAATCATAAATGAGAATATAGAACACAAATAAATTTAAACTTACCAATATCCAAGATTCTGTCGGAGAGCAACACGGAGATGCCAAGGGCAGCCTGCTTCAGATTATCGGCAATGCACATGGTACTTTATTCGATTCAACTCCACGACTCGATACTCAGCACTTCTGCGAATGCTGTAATTCTTCACACCCTGCATTACTACATCTCTGCTTTTGAATCTATGGCCAACCGAAAACTCCATACCGCCGTCTAAGTTGTAATTATCTTCACCCGTGTTGGAAAATAGATTTTTCTATTGTATCGCATCCAGATCCAATATATGATAGTGACTGAGTATAGATGACAAGACCGGAATTGGGTGCGGGACAGGCAGAAGATACCGACGTGATGCCTCGATCGGGGTATTTGGTACAAACTCCTCCTCCTCATCATCATTTTCAGAAGAACTGCTCTCATTGATATCCGCAACATACTCATCGTCAGAGTCCTCATCATCAATGTCCATGTCTTCCACTGGACTAGCAATGTGTAGTGGTTTTGGTGCGAGAGGTGGGTTATCCTGCACAAAATTCAACTAGCTAGATCTACAGTCACCGACATCACCAACCTCCGCAGAAAGCTCTATCACTTGTTCCACCATGATTCTTCCATGAATGTCAAACATCAGGCTCACATGCTCGTCGCCACAGAGTCAAAACAAACGAAACTGAAAAATTCTGTTTTCCATCGGTGCTAGCAACATATACCAAGGTTGCGAAAAACCGGACCAGTCAACGAACCGGTGGAGTAACTAGTTCAATGATTCAGAGGTTCAACAGGGATTCAACCAGCGTTCAACCAATTTAATTAAATATAAACTAAAATTATTAAAAATTTAATATATACTTTTGTTCGGTTGGTCGGGTACCGGACGGATCGGATTAATATCCTGGTTGATGATGAGATGGGGGCTCGCCTGGTCGTAAGCTGCCGGGAAGGAATGGACGACGTTTCGAGCACTTCGTGTGAGGGGGGTGTCACCTGCAGAGACATTCCGATGCTCTAGTCAGCAATGAGTGCAGGTGAAAAAGGGATGAGTGGTATGTGACGTACCTTGGGGGAAGGGTAGGACATTCCCCATATATACCGTGTCAGAGGTGGGCCCTGCAAGGACAAGCCCACCTTCTTCGATGCTTCACACAGCTGTAGCGGAGCTGTCTGGGATGCGTGTCTGGGTCGGCTACTGATCATTTTACTCCTGATCGTCAGGGTCGGGTTGTGATCGGGTTGGGATGGCCCGCAAATGGTTTGGGCCAGGCCGTAACAGTGCCCCCAATGCGCCAGCAATAGTCGTGAGGGTTGTTGGTGGCGTGTTATCTCTTATTTCGTGTGTTGTCGCCAGGTCGGCCGCCCGTGGAGGGGACGTGCCCCATGCGCGCGTGTCTGTTTGTTGCTGAGATGACCATTTGTCGCCTCGTTCCTCGCGTGGAGCATTAAATGCTCATAATGGGTTGAAAACCCCGCGTGTAAAGACTATTTTGCCCCCAAGCCTTTCGCGCTTCTTTAGTGGTAATTTTAAACAGTTTTCTCTCATATCCTCACTCCCACCGTCTTCATCATCTTCTCTTTCTGAGTTCCCAGAGTGTCACTTCTGCACTTTCGCGCATACGCTCCTCTTCCTCTCCCTTTGAATCTCCATAATCAGTCCAGGTAAGCATTCTTCTTCGTTCCTTGCTTCGTGTTTATTTTGTTGTTCTTCTGTATGCATGCTGTTTGCTTGGTTTTGTATGATAAGTGACCTTTTAGTGTTAAATAGGTGCGTTAGGGGGTTACCATTCTAGGGTGTCCACTTTCTTTACTTGGATTGCGCTTTAGCCATTCTTTCTTTTAGTCATTTGGATAGGTTAAGTGTAGTTTCTGGGTTTTTCCGAGCTCCCGACCTGGTAGACTAACCGAGTGGTAACCCCACTGTAGGTATGCCTCGCGTCGTCTCACGGACTTCTACCTCCGCCGCGAGCTAGATCCTTATGCTTGGGTTGTTTCCGACTTAAAAGACTCTCCTAATCAAATGGGCCTGGAGGAGCTAACGGAGTTCTGCCAAGGCGAGTGCTTGTGCGGGGGACAGACGAGGAAGCCAATTACGACGTCTTTGTTCCTGCCCCCAGCGAACGGCTATACGAAATTAATTTCCACTCCCCCTGAGTCGCCGACTGGATCTGGTTTTACAAAGCCATGTTCACCCAGGTGGGGGTTCGCATTCCGTTTTCTGCGTTTCAAATGATGCTCCTTGGCCGGATATCCGTGTCACCGTCACAGCTGCATCCGAACAGTTGGGCTTTCATCCACTGTTTCGAGATGGTGTGTGAATACCTGGAGCTGCCGGTATCTGTCGATGTCTTCCTCTTTTTCTTCAACCTCACGAATCCTTCTAAGGAGGGGAAAGCAAGAAAAGGGTTCATGTCCTTCCACTCTGCCCAGGGGCGGAGGATCTTTGGTTTGTTCGAGGACTCTTACCATGGGCTTAAAGATAAATACTTTAAGGTGCGTCCGGTCAAGGGTCGTCACCCCTTTTGGTTGTCGTTAGAAGGGGAGCGCCTCATTCCAATGTACTGGAGCTTTGGGGCAGGGTCTAACACATTCATTAAGGTGTCTTATAAGGGGCTGTTCGCCGTGGACAAAAAGGTTGCTGACGTACTGTTGGCTGTTTTTGGGAAGAATCACGTGAACCCCCACCTTTTGATGGGTGACCGGGAGGTCGCCAGGAACTATATTTGTGAGCTGTTTTGCCTTGTATATTGTTTTTTATTGTTCTTTTGCGTTGCTACTACTTCACTTGATTGTGCCGGTTTCACGACTGACTTGTTTACTTGCTTGTTGCAGTGGAGATGTCTGCTTCAGTGACAGGACTTGAGGGTTTGTTCAAGACCTTCTTGGTAGACAGTGACGAGGAGAAAGCCGACGAGAAGGTTGACGGAAAATTGGAGGGCCTTTCTGAGAACAAGGATCAGGCGACACCGTCTCCTCGGGATACCGAGATGATGGAGAAGAATTCGGACGGGGCGCGCATTTCTCCGATTCGTGAGGAAGTGGCCGGCCCCGAGCACTCGTCCTCTGCTCAACAAGAAGATGAGATTTGAAGCTTATTCCCACCCCAAAAGGCAGAGGTCTTCCTCCAGCCCAGAGGGGGTTCTCACCATAATGGAGCGGAACTTTGATGCCGGGACCTTCATAGATTCGCAGCTGCTTCTCGGCACAGAGGATCATTTCCTTAGCACCGAGCTTATGGGGCAGGCGAGGTGGATGTACCGTACCCTTCTCCGTGGTGCCGCAATAGCTTGGAAGGCTGAATTCGAGTTGTCGGGGATGCAGTCGCTGCACAGGAAGCTCGAGTCTGCTGTCCAGGCCAATAACGAATTCAAAACTCAAGTTGAAACTCTTCAGGAGCAATTGTCTGAGACGGGGAAGAAACTAAAGGCTGCTAAGGAGAAGGCCGCGTCTGCCGAGGAGAAGTTGAAGGCCTTCGATGAGACCGTTTCCCGTTTAACCGAGCGGGAGATGATTCTGGAGAGCCAACTTAATGCCGCGCAAGGTCGGGTGGTGGCCTTGGAGGAAGAGTGTGACGTGGCCGTCTCGTCGGCTAAGGCTGCTGAAGCTGAGGTTGAGGAGCTTAAGAAGAAACATAAGGTGACTAGAGAGCAGGGAAGGAACGCGATCTTCATGACTGAGGAGGCCCTTAAGGCTCAGGTGAAGATCGTGGCTCCCGACTTTGACACATCAGCGATTGGAGTTTTCAAGACGATCAAGGATGGCAAGATTGTTGACATGCCGAAGAAATGAGCTCTTGTGCCTTATATTTTTGTATGGATTTATGGTTTTTGTTGTAGAACTTGTTTATATTGTTATACTTTAAAAGTCGCTTGGTCAGCTTATTGTTATCGTCGTCTTTGCCTCTGGTAGCGTTTTCGCTTTGTCGTGTTACCGTTTTGTTGGTGTGAGCTTTGCACTCGTGTTTGTTTACCGTTGTGTTGGTAGTTCGGTGAAGCCAGGTCGTGGCCTTTTGCTATCGCTATAGCCGTTTGTAATGGCTTCGGTTTAGGTGGCCCCTGGGGTGATCAGTCCCGGGGTGCCGTATCGTGGTTCCGTTTAACGCGTCGTGGAACTTGTTGTCGCGTGATGTTTAAGTAGGAAAGAGAACAAATAGGAGTAAAATTGGTAGAAATGACAAGTAAACATTAACCGGTAATTAAATAAGTCTGTTACCATGGTAGATACAAAGGTAAGTGATTAAGTTTTTTAGATCGCCTGGCCGGCCTGCTTGATCTAGGGGTAAAACCTTCTCAGGTTACCCGTATTCCAAGTCCTCGGGACCTCCCTTCCATCGAGCCTCTCCAATTTGTAGGCGCCCTTGCCAATCACTTTTCTGACCCTGTAGGGGCCTTCCCAGTTTGCCGCCAGTTTGCCATCTCTCTGGGTCGGTAGGCCGATGTCATTGCGCCGTAGGACGAGGTCTTTTTGCTCGAAATCCCTCTTGAGCACTTTGGTGTTGTATTGCAGGGCGATTCTTTGCTTTAGTGCTACTTCTGACAGGTGGGCCATCTCTCTGATCTCATCTACTAGGTCCTTCTCTACAGCTTCTTCCACCCCCTTGAGAAGTAACCGTGGGCTCGGTTCGCCGATTTCTACGGGTATCATTGCGTCTACCCCGTATGTTAGGCAGAAGGGGGGTTTCTCCTGTGGCGGATTGCTCGGTTGTGCGGTAGGACCAGAGGACTGAGGCGAGCTCGTCAGCCCATACTCGTTTCTTGTTATCTAGCCACTTTTTGAGGCCCAGCAAGATGACCTTATTTGCGGACTCGACTTGTCTGTTTGTCTGGGGGTGCTCTACCGAGGAGAATTTCTGTTTGATGCCCAAGCCGGCGAGGAACTCTACCAACTTCTTATCGGTGAATTGCGTCCCGTTGTCTGAGATGACGACCTCTGGGATGCCGAACCGAGTTATCACCTGCCTCCACATGAACTTTCTACAATTGGACGAGGAGATAGTGGCCAGTGGCTCGGCCTCTATCCATTTGGTGTAATAGTCGACAACAACTATGAGATATTTGACTTGCCCTAGGCCAACCGGGAAAGGTCCCAAGAGGTTGACTCCCCATTGTGCAAAGAGCCGGGAGGACGTCATCAAGCTCAGTTCGGTGGCTGGTGCTCTGTGGAAGTTAGCGTTCTCTTGGCACTTAACGCATTTTTTCACGAACTCCTTGGAGTCCTCCATTATTGACGGCCAGTAATATCCAGCTCGAATGAGCTTCCTCGCTAGGGCTTTGTCCCGATGTGGTAACCACAGCACCCCTCGTGGACTTCTCTGAGCACGTAGTCCGTCTGGTCGGGGTGCAGGCACTTCAGCAAGGGTTGGCTGAGTCCCTTTTTGAACAATTGGCCTTGTATGACTGTGTATTTGGCAGCCTCCCTTCTCAACGCTTTAGCTTCCTTCTCACCTACGGGGAGTTTGCCGTTCTGCAAAAAATCAGTGATGGAGTCCATCCAGGAGGGGCTTATCCTGGTTAGGTGGAGGGCAACTGCAGGTTCTTTTGAGATGCATTGAATGAGGGATCGGTTGCCGGTTCCAGGTTTTGTACTCGCTAGCTTGGACAGGATGTCTGCCCGTGTGTTCCTCTCCCTTGGAACGTGTTGGACCGTGATCTCTTCAAACTGTTTGCTCAGTTCTTTGACCCTCTCCAAGTACTTCTGTAACAACGAGTCTCTGGCTTGGTAGCTTCCATTTACTTGCGACGTGACGATCTGTGAGTCACTGCTTACTTCTAGCCTCGTAGCCCCGACTTCCCTGGCTAAGACCAAGCCGCCTAGAAGTGCTTCATATTCTGCTTGGTTGTTTGATACGGGAAACTCGAACTTGACCAATTGTTCATAGATGACCCCGACTGGGCTTTCTAAGATGATCCCGGCGCCGCCGGACGTCTAGTTGGAGGCTTCGTCTACATGGAGCTTCCACCGTGTGCCCGTGTCCTCAGTTGGGTCTCCAGTTACCTCCCCCAGGAAGTCTGCCATTGCTTGTGCCTTAATTACATGTCGAGGCTCATACCTTAAATCGTACTGGGATAGCTCGATGGCCCAGGTCATCATCCTTCCTGCTAGGTCGGGTTTCTGGAGCACCTGACGAATTTCCTTGTCCGTTCTCACGATTACTTGATGACCTTAGAAGTATTGTCGTAGTCTGCGGGAAGAGGTCAGGAGCGCTAGTGCCAGTTTCTCCAACTTGCTGTACCTGAGTTCTGCTCCCTGCAGCGACCTGCTCACAAAGTAGATCGGTTGTTGAACTTTCCCCTCTTTCCGTACCAAGACCGCTGCCAGCGCTTCCTCCGTTATAGCCAGGTATAGGTAGAGCGATTCTCCGATCACGGGCTTACCGAGCACAGGTGGTGTTGCAAGGATCTTTTTGAAATGGCTGAACGCTTCTTCGCATGCCGGGGTCCATTCAAATGCTATTCCCTTTCTCATTAGGTTGAAGAAAGGCAAGGCATTCGCTGCCGACGCCCCCAGGAAACGAGATAGGGCGGTGAGCCTTCCCGTCAGTCTCTGGACGTCTTTGACGCAGCCTGGGCTCTCCATTTGGAGTATTGCTTGACATTTTTCAGGATTGGCTTCCACCCCCTTTGGGTTATCATGAATCCCAGGAACTTCCCGGCCTCCATGGCAAATGCGCATTTGAGAGGGTTGAGCCTCATGCCGTGTCGTCGGAGAGCTGCGAACACGTTTCCCAGGTCGCTTAGAAGGTCTTCGGGTCGGGTGGTCTTGGCAAGGATGTCATCCACGTAGACTTCCACCGTTTTGCCAATGATGTCGCTGAATATCTTGTTCATCAATCTTTGGAATGTGGCCCCCGCGTTCTTCAGGCCAAAGGGCATTACCTTGTAGCAATAGGTTCCTCCTGGCGTTATGAATGCTATTTTTTCTTCGTCTTGCCGGTGCATCAGTATCCGATTGTAGCCCGAATAAGCATCCATGAAGCTCAGATACCGGTACCCCGTCGCTGCGTCGACGAGTGCGTCAATGTTGGGTAGGGGGTAGCAATCCTTGGGGCATGCTTTGTTGAGATCAGAATAATCCACGCACATCCTCCATTTTTCGTTGTGTTTTCTTACTAGGACCACGTTCGACAGCCAGGTCGAGTAGTCAAGTTCCCAAATGAATCCTACTTCGAGGAGGCTGGCCGTCTGCTTGGCCACCTCTTCTGCTCTCTCATGTGACATCTTCCTCCTCCTTTGGGCCACCGGTCTGGCTTCTGATAGCTCGATGGCCCAGGTCATCATCCTTCCCGCTAGGTCGGGTTTTTGGAGCACTTGACGAATTCCCTGGTCCGTTCTTACGACCACTTGGTGACCTTGGAAGTATTGTCGTAGCCTGCGGGAAGAGGTTAGGAGCGCTAGTGCTAGTTTCTCTAACTTGCTATACCTAAGTTCTGCTCCTTGCAGCGCTTTACTCACAAAGTAAATTGGTTGTTGGGCTTTCGCTTCTTCCCGCACCAAGACCGCCGCCAGTGCTTCCTCTGTTACAGCCAGGTACAGGTAGAGCGGTTTTCCGACCACAGGTTTACCGAGCACAGGCGGTGTTGCAAGGATCTTTTTGAAGTGGTCGAACGCTTCTTCGCATGCCGGGGTCCATTCAAATGCTATTCCCTTTCTCATTAGGTTGAAGAAAGGCAAGGCATTCGCTGCCGACGCCCCCAGGAAACGAGATAGGGCGGTGAGCCTTCCCGTCAGTCTCTGGACGTCTTTGACGCAGCCTGGGCTCTCCATTTGGAGTATTGCTTGACATTTTTCAGGATTGGCTTCCACCCCCTTTGGGTTATCATGAATCCCAGGAACTTCCCGGCCTCCATGGCAAATGCGCATTTGAGAGGGTTGAGCCTCATGCCGTGTCGTCGGAGAGCTGCGAACACGTTTCCCAGGTCGCTTAGAAGGTCTTCGGGTCGGGTAGTCTTGGCAAGGATGTCGTCCACGTAGACTTCCACCGTTTTGCCGATGATGTTGCTGAATATCTTGTTCATCAGCCTTTGGTACGTGGCCCCCGCGTTCTTTAGGCCAAAGGGCATTACCTTGTAGCAATAGATTCCTCTTGGTGTTATGAACGCCGTTTTTTCTTCGTCTGGCCGGTGCATCGGTATCTGATTGTAGCCGGAATAGGCATCCATGAAGCTCAGATACCGGTACCCCGTCGCTGCGTCGACGAGTGCGTCAATGTTGGGTAGGGGGTAGCAATCCTTGGGGCATGCTTTGTTGAGATCAGAATAATCCACGCACATCCTCCATTTTTCGTTGTGTTTTCTTACTAGGACCACGTTCGACAGCCAGGTCGAGTAGTCAAGTTTCCGGATAAATCCTGCCTCGAGGAGGCTGGCCGTTTGCTTGGCCACCTCTTTCGCCCTTTCCTGTGACATCTTCCTCCTCCTTTGGGCCACCGGTACAACTTCTGGCTTGACGGCTAAGTGGTGCGACATGAGTTGGGGATCTATCCCTGGCATGTCGGCCGGTGTCCAGGAAAATAGGTCACCATTGGCCCTGATCATTTCCATCAGAGGTTCTTTCAGCTCGTGAGGGAGGTTTCTGTTCACGAAGGTGAACTTCTCCTCTGTGTCGCCGACTCTAAACTTTTCCAGGTTCCCTTCTGGTTCGGGTCTCGGCTTGTCGGTGACTCTGGCATCCAAGTCGGCAAGAAACACTCCTGATGCTTCTTTGGATTTCTTTCTCAGCGAGAGACTGGCGTTGTCGCAAGCGACTGCCGTTTTTAGATCTCCCCTTACAGACCCTACTGACCCTTTTTCAGTTATGAACTTTATTATCAGCATCCTTGTGCTGATGACTGCCCCCAGGTCGTTGATGGTCTTCCTCCCTAGGATGATATTGTAGGCCGTGGAGTCTCGTAGGATCACGAACTCTGCCATTACCGTTCTTCTCCCTTGGCCTTGTCCTATGGAGGTCGGCAGGGAGATTATCCCGTCCGGCTTGATGAAGTGGTCGCCGAGCCCTACGACGCTGTGCTGGTGAGTCTTTAAGTCGGCATCCTTTAGGTCTAAGGCGTCGAACACATTGCGGAACCTGATGTTCGAGTCTGTCCCCGTGTCTACAAGGATCCGCCTGACGAGGCCGGTTCCCACCCTGGCCGTAATGACCATGGGAGGGCTTTCCGCGACCTCGTCAAACCATGATTCTTCCGGGCCGAATGAAATGGATAGAAGTTTTTTGGGGCCTCGCACAGAGGATGTGGAAACCGCCAGGACTTTGGCATCTTTTTTATGTGCCGATTTCGACCTAGGCGCCGCGTTCCTTGCTGTTACTACATTCACTATGGTAAGGCTATGGTCATCGTCCTCCAGCTCTTGGCGTCGCTTTGCTGTCCGGGTCTTGTCTTCACCCTCATGATCGCGATTCCGTCTCCTCGGCTCCCTAATGAGATGGGAGAACTCAGCTAGCTTTCCATCCCTGATCGCTTGCTCTAGTGCGTCTTTCAGGTCAAAGCAGTTCTGTGTCTTGTGCCCGTAGCCCTTGTGGTAATCACAGTAAAGGCTCCTGCTCCCCCCTATTCGTTCCTTCAGAGGTCGGGGCTTTGACAAGATCCCCTTCTCGGCTATTTGTTGGTAAACTTCCATAATCGGCGCGGTGATGGGAGTGTAATTAGTGAACTTCCCGACGTGAGGAAACGGCCTGGGAATCTTACTCGGACCGCCGTCTCTGGCGTGTTCCTTCTGCCTTTCTTCGCTTCCGTGGTGTCGGTTTTGACTGTAGGAGGGCTGCCGTTTATTGGCAGCTACGACCTGGCTGACTTCTTCATCATTGATGTATTCTCTGGCTACGCATTGGATCTCCTGCATTGTCCACACTGGCTTCGTCGTGAGGTGCTTTCTGAAGTCCTCGTTTAGGAGTCCGTTCGTCAGGCATAGGCTGGCAACCGAGTCGGTCAGCCCATCGATCTCCAGGCACTCGTCGTTGCAACGATCTAGATATTTCCTTGTCGGTTCTCCGGACCTCTGCGTCACTCCAAGCAGATTGATTGGGTGCTTTGCCTTGGCTATTCTGGTGGTGAATTGGGCTAGGAAGGCATGGCTTATATCCGAGAACTTGGCCACTGAGCCCTGCGGGAGGCTATTAAACCACCGTATCGCAGGTCCCGCGAGGGTGACCGGGAAAGCGCGACACCTTACCTCGTCCCCTACTCCCTCCAGGTTCATCCTGGCCTCGAAGGCCGTAAGGTGCTCCTGTGGGTCTTGGGTTCCGTCGTACATCATATCCGTTGGCTTCTCAAAGTACTTTGGCAGCCGGACTTCGAGGATGGAACGATGAAATGGGGTCGCGCCTACTATGACTGGTCCGCGCGTCCTCCTTGTTCTCCCTTCGTCGTCTTCCCGTCGACCATCTTCCCGATCACGATCTGTGGTGGCACGATCTGTGGTGCGCCTCCTCCTGCGCCTGACATATATGATGGGGTCACGGCGCCTCCTTATGCGTCCTTCCTCCCTAGGGCTCTCAGACTCGGATCTTGGGCTAGCTGTGCGTCGGGAGTAGCTTCTCAGGGGAGAACGGGAGTCGCTTGATTCGGGGGTTCGCTGGCGATGTTCCCGGTCTGCCAGCCGGCGCTCTAGGTCCTGCATCCTGTGACCCAGTTCCTGCATTATTCTGGCGCTGTTGTCGCCAATTCCCCCTAAGGGGCGTCTTTCTTGGGATCGTGTGGTTCGTCGAGGAGGGGATCTCGTGCGCTCCCCCGAGGACGCCACGGCGGGTTCCCCTCTCTGCCCGGCTTCTCGCCCTGCTCCTCCAGGGCCTTGTACTACTTCCATTCTGGCGGTTCCCACAGATGGCGCCAATGTTCGGTTGGTCGGGTACCGGACGAATCGGATTAATATCCTGGTTGATGATGAGATGGGGGCTCACCTGGTCGTAAGTTGCCGGGAAGGAATGGACGACGTTCCGAGCACTTCGTGTGAGGGGGGTGTCACCTGCAAAGACACTCCGACGCTCTAGTCAAGAATGAGTGCAGGTGAAAAAGGGATGAGTGGTATGTGACGTACCTTGGGGGAAGGGTAGGACCTTCCCCATATATACCGTGTCAGATGTGGGCCCTGTAAGGACAAGCCCACCTTCTTCGATGCTTCGCACAGCTGTAGCGGAGCTATCTGGGATGCATGTCCGGGTCGGCTACTGACCGTTTTACTCCTGACCATCAGGGTCGGGTTGTGATCGGGTTGGGCTGGCCCGCAAATGATTTGGGCCAGGCCGTAACAACTTTTAAATATTTAAATTCAATATTTTTTAAATTAATAAAATTCAAAATTTTATAATTTTATATCATAAATTATCCATTAAAAATTCAGAAACAATTTTAAAAATAAACATTTATAACTAACAAAAATCAAAATGCATATAATACCACTAACAGTTATTCCAATTTCATAAAAATAATAAAAAAATATAACAACAACATAAATAATGCATTGAAACACTGCATTAACTTAAAATCAGAAAAATCAATAACCCAGAATCAACAACTCAGAAAAAAATCTATCTTACAATTTCAAGATTTCACTGAAAAAGATTAATTAAAGAAAGACCAATAAAAAGATTCAAAACTCAAAACGGGCTAAGAAATCCAATTAACCAACTTGAAACAACAAAAACTTGAGAAGAGAATCTAAAATTCCAATATCCATAAAATTAATTCAGAATCCTATGTCCATACAATTAACCAACTTGAAGGAATGCAACTTGAACTCGTTGCAATGGCTCATTTCATTAGTCCATTTTATTCTTCTTCAGCATAGCTTTCATGGCTTCAGCTTGGAACAAAACAGGGAAAGCAATAGCATACTTGATGAACCTAACACAAGCGTTCATGTAATAGAAAAGAACAAAAGCAATACCATACTTCCAATCAAGTATTCAACAAAAGCCTTCCAATCAAATATTCAACAACACAAACCCAGAATCCAAAAATAGAAAACTCAGCATCAAAGGCCACAGGAAATCCAAAAACAGAAAAACTAAGCATATAAGCACGATTCAGAATTATATAAGCAACAACCCAACTCAAAACAGAAAAATTCAAACTCAGCATCCAAACTAAATTCAGGTTCTGAACTCAAATTTACCATAAATTCTTCAATGAATAAAAATTTAATTGAAAAAATAAAAAACCCATGAACTCAAATATGCCAAATTCATACAGTTTTGTCACCAAATAAATAAAATTAATTGAAAAACAAAAAGATTGAAGAACTCAGTACTCACCGCGGGAGAGCACAGAAGGCCAGAGCCAGACAACGACCAATGCTTTAGTGACGGTGACGACAACAAGCCGACGACCACGACGACGCCAAGTCGACGACTAGACGACGCCAACGGTTCGATGATGGTGACCTTGACGCTTCGATCTGCGAGAGCTGGCTCGATCCCCGACGGTGACGCTTCGCTCCGGCGTTTGTTGGAGGTGACGGTGGCGTTTGTAGGGTTGAAGGTTCAAGAGAAAGTTAGGGTTGGGAGGTGACCAGGAGGGGTTCTTCGAAGAGGAGAGTGGAGCAACGTTATTTTACTTCAGTCTTCCGCTTTGACAAGATCCCCTTCTCGGCTATTTGTTGGTAAACTTCCATAATCGGCGCGGTGATGGGAGTGTAATTAGTGAACTTCCCGACGTGAGGAAACGGCCTGGGAATCTTACTCGGACCGCCGTCTCTGGCGTGTTCCTTCTGCCTTTCTTCGCTTCCGTGGTGTCGGTTTTGACTGTAGGAGGGCTGCCGTTTATTGGCAGCTACGACCTGGCTGACTTCTTCATCATTGATGTATTCTCTGGCTACGCATTGGATCTCCTGCATTGTCCACACTGGCTTCGTCGTGAGGTGCTTTCTGAAGTCCTCGTTTAGGAGTCCGTTCGTCAGGCATAGGCTGGCAACCGAGTCGGTCAGCCCATCGATCTCCAGGCACTCGTCGTTGCAACGATCTAGATATTTCCTTGTCGGTTCTCCGGACCTCTGCGTCACTCCAAGCAGATTGATTGGGTGCTTTGCCTTGGCTATTCTGGTGGTGAATTGGGCTAGGAAGGCATGGCTTATATCCGAGAACTTGGCCACTGAGCCCTGCGGGAGGCTATTAAACCACCGTATCGCAGGTCCCGCGAGGGTGACCGGGAAAGCGCGACACCTTACCTCGTCCCCTACTCCCTCCAGGTTCATCCTGGCCTCGAAGGCCGTAAGGTGCTCCTGTGGGTCTTGGGTTCCGTCGTACATCATATCCGTTGGCTTCTCAAAGTACTTTGGCAGCCGGACTTCGAGGATGGAACGATGAAATGGGGTCGCGCCTACTATGACTGGTCCGCGCGTCCTCCTTGTTCTCCCTTCGTCGTCTTCCCGTCGACCATCTTCCCGATCACGATCTGTGGTGGCACGATCTGTGGTGCGCCTCCTCCTGCGCCTGACATATATGATGGGGTCACGGCGCCTCCTTATGCGTCCTTCCTCCCTAGGGCTCTCAGACTCGGATCTTGGGCTAGCTGTGCGTCGGGAGTAGCTTCTCAGGGGAGAACGGGAGTCGCTTGATTCGGGGGTTCGCTGGCGATGTTCCCGGTCTGCCAGCCGGCGCTCTAGGTCCTGCATCCTGTGACCCAGTTCCTGCATTATTCTGGCGCTGTTGTCGCCAATTCCCCCTAAGGGGCGTCTTTCTTGGGATCGTGTGGTTCGTCGAGGAGGGGATCTCGTGCGCTCCCCCGAGGACGCCACGGCGGGTTCCCCTCTCTGCCCGGCTTCTCGCCCTGCTCCTCCAGGGCCTTGTACTACTTCCATTCTGGCGGTTCCCACAGATGGCGCCAATGTTCGGTTGGTCGGGTACCGGACGAATCGGATTAATATCCTGGTTGATGATGAGATGGGGGCTCACCTGGTCGTAAGTTGCCGGGAAGGAATGGACGACGTTCCGAGCACTTCGTGTGAGGGGGGTGTCACCTGCAAAGACACTCCGACGCTCTAGTCAAGAATGAGTGCAGGTGAAAAAGGGATGAGTGGTATGTGACGTACCTTGGGGGAAGGGTAGGACCTTCCCCATATATACCGTGTCAGATGTGGGCCCTGTAAGGACAAGCCCACCTTCTTCGATGCTTCGCACAGCTGTAGCGGAGCTATCTGGGATGCATGTCCGGGTCGGCTACTGACCGTTTTACTCCTGACCATCAGGGTCGGGTTGTGATCGGGTTGGGCTGGCCCGCAAATGATTTGGGCCAGGCCGTAACAACTTTTAAATATTTAAATTCAATATTTTTTAAATTAATAAAATTCAAAATTTTATAATTTTATATCATAAATTATCCATTAAAAATTCAGAAACAATTTTAAAAATAAACATTTATAACTAACAAAAATCAAAATGCATATAATACCACTAACAGTTATTCCAATTTCATAAAAATAATAAAAAAATATAACAACAACATAAATAATGCATTGAAACACTGCATTAACTTAAAATCAGAAAAATCAATAACCCAGAATCAACAACTCAGAAAAAAATCTATCTTACAATTTCAAGATTTCACTGAAAAAGATTAATTAAAGAAAGACCAATAAAAAGATTCAAAACTCAAAACGGGCTAAGAAATCCAATTAACCAACTTGAAACAACAAAAACTTGAGAAGAGAATCTAAAATTCCAATATCCATAAAATTAATTCAGAATCCTATGTCCATACAATTAACCAACTTGAAGGAATGCAACTTGAACTCGTTGCAATGGCTCATTTCATTAGTCCATTTTATTCTTCTTCAGCATAGCTTTCATGGCTTCAGCTTGGAACAAAACAGGGAAAGCAATAGCATACTTGATGAACCTAACACAAGCGTTCATGTAATAGAAAAGAACAAAAGCAATACCATACTTCCAATCAAGTATTCAACAAAAGCCTTCCAATCAAATATTCAACAACACAAACCCAGAATCCAAAAATAGAAAACTCAGCATCAAAGGCCACAGGAAATCCAAAAACAGAAAAACTAAGCATATAAGCACGATTCAGAATTATATAAGCAACAACCCAACTCAAAACAGAAAAATTCAAACTCAGCATCCAAACTAAATTCAGGTTCTGAACTCAAATTTACCATAAATTCTTCAATGAATAAAAATTTAATTGAAAAAATAAAAAACCCATGAACTCAAATATGCCAAATTCATACAGTTTTGTCACCAAATAAATAAAATTAATTGAAAAACAAAAAGATTGAAGAACTCAGTACTCACCGCGGGAGAGCACAGAAGGCCAGAGCCAGACAACGACCAATGCTTTAGTGACGGTGACGACAACAAGCCGACGACCACGACGACGCCAAGTCGACGACTAGACGACGCCAACGGTTCGATGATGGTGACCTTGACGCTTCGATCTGCGAGAGCTGGCTCGATCCCCGACGGTGACGCTTCGCTCCGGCGTTTGTTGGAGGTGACGGTGGCGTTTGTAGGGTTGAAGGTTCAAGAGAAAGTTAGGGTTGGGAGGTGACCAGGAGGGGTTCTTCGAAGAGGAGAGTGGAGCAACGTTATTTTACTTCAGTCTTCCCTCTTCAGCTTGTTTTTTTTTTTTTCAACAGCCAAAACGATGTCGTTTCGTGACTTGGGGAAAAAATCGGCACTTGTTGAAACCCGGTTGGTTCAGCCGATTTGTTGGTTAACCACCGATTCGGCCGACTTTTTTTGCCAATTTTTTGCAGGACAGTTTTACATGTGGACCGGATCGGTTAATTGACCGGTTTTCGATTAACCTGGTTGAACTGGCCGGTCCGGTCCGATTTTCAGAACCTTGACATATACCACAGCCTTCCGATCTCTTTTCTCCTACTATCACCGACGCTACTTAATATCAAATTTTTCAGTTTCACAAAGAACTTACTCGCCGGATACGCAACAGAATGAGATTCTCACGCTCAAATATCACCTCATTATCACTATTTCTCATATGTCAATTGAGATACACACTTACAACTAGATAACTACTACTACGAGACATTTTGGCTTATTTTTCGGAAGAAAAATGGTAGAGAAGAAGAAGTAAAATGTGTGTGGAGAATATAAAGGGTTGCACATCCTTTTATAGTTGCTGAAAATTTTCGTAACGTATATCGTTTACACTATAAACCTCATAAATATACATGTATCTCATTTACACTGTAAACAAAATATACACGTATCTCATTCTGTGTCTTATTTCATTTATAGTGTAAACGAGATGCATATACTCTTATTTCGTAGTGTAAACGAGATAATT
>NC_029788.2:118355906-118366979 GCF_000816755.2 Arachis ipaensis
ATAATGAAGCTGCGGGTAGAAAACATTTTTAATAAATATATAATAAACTTAGGAGCTTGTGGGATTTGGTGTGGCTTCATTCCATTTGGCGAGCGGAGATCGGAATCGGATTCTATCAGACACAGAGAGATCGACGCGGGTACATCTTCCACTTCCTCCTCTTATTACTATTCCACATCTTTTAGGGTTTCATTCATTCAATTCTCGCCTCTCTGTATGATTCCTCTCATCTAGATTCATGTTCCTTAATTGATTTGTAAAGAATGCTGTTTGTTGATGGATTAAGGTTTCTGTGAATAGGCTTGCTTCGTTTCAACATAGCAAGATGTTGCGTGCTATAAGGCATAAGGTACGTGCCATGTGGCATCTCCTACGTGAGAATATTCTACCTGCCTTCTCTGCATTTAGAGCTTTCTCTTCTTCTGCTAAAGAGGTATGCTTTCATTTCAGTATTTCACATTTAACTCCATGCTTGTTTTTTGCTTTTGAAACACAAAATATCTATCTAATCCTGTTGAGTAAGAACACACCAACTAAACGAGTTGTGCGTGTGTAGGACACTTGTCAGTATCCAGCACTCAACTAGTTGATTAATGTAGTGTTAAACTGTTAATAGGGTTCGGAATCGCCCCTATTGGTTGATTGAATATTAATAGTAGTGAATGTAGGTAGTTTGACATGTATAAATACTTGAATATCCTATAAACTTTGAATTATATGCATATAGGTATATCCTGTGTTTGTGTTAGCATCCGT
The DNA here is from genome assembly GCF_000816755.2 of Arachis ipaensis. Lineage (NCBI taxonomy): Eukaryota > Viridiplantae > Streptophyta > Magnoliopsida > Fabales > Fabaceae > Arachis > Arachis ipaensis. The sequence goes on from NC_029788.2 coordinate 118,356,663, forward strand.
GTACTATCATTTTAGAAGTTTGGTGTGTGTAGTGTCCATATCCTTGTTGTGTCAAGTGTCCATGTTAGTATCTGCGCTTCATAGATCTAATCTAATATATAATGTAAATAATATCACAGATGACAGTTAGAGAGGCTCTGAACTCTGCTCTTGATGAGGAAATGTCTGCTGATCCTAAAGTCTTCTTGATGGGTGAAGAGGTAACTTACACACTCAGCTCCATTCATACTATCATATTTTTATTTTGTTTTGTTTTTCAAAGAATGAATTCTTGTTGGTCTCTTCACTTTTTCACGTTTCTTATGATGGTTTTGGGTGTATGTAAGTGCAGGTTGGGGAATACCAGGGTGCATATAAGGTTAGTTTATTGCCAGCTGTGTATCCGTGAACTTGTTTTGCTATCAAATGTTTAACCTGTTTTTCTTCTTACATGTTAGATTACTAAGGGACTTCTGGACAAGTATGGTCCTGAAAGGGTTCTTGATACTCCAATTACCGAGGTTATTTTTTTTCACTCAGTTCCTTGCTCTTTGATGTCTTATCACTGTTTAATCCTATTGAAGAGTCATTGCAACTGAAAGAGAAAATTTAATAGTTTGTATCACAACTGACAAGAACAAATATTTTTATATTGGAAGATTTTCAGTTTAAAGCCCAGAGGACTAGAGGCAGATTGCAAAAATTAAACTATCACATGAGGGGATAAATCCTATCCATCATTATCACTGTTTCTGTTTTCTATTAGTAAGGAGATGGCACTAATTTGTTTGCTAAATATATTGCAGGCTGGATTTACTGGCATTGGAGTTGGTGCTGCTTACTATGGTCTAAGGCCGGTTGTCGAGTTTATGACTTTTAACTTCTCCATGCAGGTTAGAGTTGAACTTGATTAAATTGTATTTTACTTTTTAATTAAAGCACCAAATAATTAAATTGCTGTGATGTCTTCTGAAGTTGGCCAAATTCTTCTTGATCTTTTATGTTTTACAATTAGAAGGTCCCATGATATGATATGGAAATTATTGATTTCCCACCTGAATCTGAATTAGAGATAAATAATACACTGGTGAATGGAGGCAAAATGTTGACCTCTATATTGGAACAATAGATTGAATTTATTGTTAACTGTGTAAATCATAGTAGACATACATTCTAAGCAGATATTTGATATGTGGTGTTTGACTTGTAGTTTGAATGTCACTTGACTCCCATGGCCATATGCATTAACCAATTTTAGACCTCATTGTTGGAATTTTGTTACTTATTAACTCTTAATTGCTTGGCATAATTCTTTTAATGTCATAGTTACATATTATGTTAGAATGTAAAATCTCTTTCCTCTTCATTACAGCAATGTTGAGAAAAATATTTGTATCAATGCACGTAATTGAAAGATCACATTACTAGCTTCTTCATTAGGTTTATAATTGATTCCACTTATTGACTTGTTCTATTTTAACGTATGCACAGGCAATAGATCACATTATTAATTCTGCTGCAAAATCAAACTACATGTCTGCTGGGCAAATATCTGTACCTATTGTCTTCAGAGGACCCAATGGAGCTGCTGCTGGAGTTGGTGCTCAGCACTCTCAAGTATGGATCTATTTCTACTTTTAAGCACGAACTTCAATTAGTTTTGCATTTCTGAAGAATTTTGCTCTGGTTACAACCTATTGAGCATAGGTATTATGGGTTTTATTTCTTATTATATATCCTTCAACTTAGTTTTTGTGCAGTGTTATGCAGCTTGGTATGCTTCATGCCCGGGATTGAAGGTATTGTCACCATATTCATCTGAAGATGCTCGTGGTTTGCTAAAAGCGGCTATAAGGGACCCTGACCCTGTTGTTTTTCTTGAAAATGAGTTATTGTAAGTTGTGCTGCGTGATTAGTACTCCTATTTTTCTTTATCTGTCACTTTAGCTTATTTCTTTTGTTTCACAATATCTGTCATTCTCATTTTTCTATGCAACATTTATTATGGAATTACCAATTATACCCTTAATATGTAAAAATATTAAGATTTATTCTACTATTTTCTCTTTTCATTAATTAAGGGTTGTTTAGTAATATTTTTTTGGATTACTCTCTAAGTTTAGTAATTCTGCATTCAAGCAAAGTGACAGATATAAAGGGAAACTGAAAATGAATATTTGAAAGTTTCAGCTTCATTTATTGTTCCAAAATATCTAATTCGTTTGTTTATGGCCTTCAGATATGGTGAATCATTCCCTGTTTCAGCCGAAGTTCTTGATTCCAGTTTTTGCCTTCCCATAGGAAAAGCAAAGGTAATTTATTATCTAAAATATATGAATTATACTTGTCTAATGCTTGTTTGAGTCACAACTTGTTATGCTATAAACTCTGAATCCTTGTTTGCTTAATGCATTTTACCATTAACAGATTGAGAGAGAAGGAAAAGATGTTACTATTACAGCCTTTTCAAAAATGGTTGGCTATGCTCTCAAGGTTGGTTCTCCCTAAAATCCTTTGGTTTGTAGACATGTATTGTTTGCTTTGTATCCAATTTATTGCTTATTATTTGTAGATAGATATGATAAATAGATAATAGGTTTCCTTACACCACCAACAGGTAGTATAAGGCTTGGAAGGTATTAATCCGTCATGTGGTGTTATACAAACCTTTTAAGAACAATCAGAATCCCTTTATTTAAATGGTAGGAAGGAATCAGTGCTGAGGTAAGCATCCCTCTTCTCCCTAGCAAAACTGTGTTTTAGTATGAGAAAAATAATGAGAAAAGGATTTATCTACACAGGTTATAAATCTGCGTTCCATTCGGCCGCTTGATAGATCCACAATTAATGCTTCAGTCAGGAAAACCAATAGATTGGTGACAGTTGAAGAAGGATTTCCTCAGCATGGTGTTGGCGCCGAAATTTGGTTTAGCTCTTTGCATTGACCTTTTAGTCTTCAACTGTTAATTCTTGGAAATATACTAACCTCTTGCATCTCTTAAACAGCACCTCTGTAATCGAGGAGAGTTTTGGTTATCTTGATGCACCGGTAGAGAGAATTGCTGGGGCCGATGTTCCCATGCCTTATGCAGCCAATTTGGAGAGAATGGCTGTCCCACAGGTGATTCTTCTAAAGTTTAATCTTATTTTCTGTGAATTTCCCACCCTGATCCAATACAGTAATATATATTTTTATCTAAACAAGATGAAATAATAGCTCTGAGATGATTGGCGTGGTATAAGTTTGCATCTGATTGAAATCAGTTCTAATTTACTGAAGGTTTTGGTACACGTGTCGTGTATTGTGAATCTGTAGGTTGAAGATATTGTTCGTGCCGCAAAGAGAGCATGTTACAGATCTGTGCCCTTGGCTGCAACAGCTTGAGTTTTATTGAGGACTGGAAATTTCTCTCATGTCTTGGTTATGCTAAGTTCTTCGGTAATCCTAGATGTTACCAAAAACAATTTTTTCCCCTCCATATTTCACCATAAAACAGCAGAAAGAAATAGCAAGCGGCGAGTGCTGGTTTCACTTATGGACTACATAGGCGTTGGTTTAAAATATTCTGATTCATGATGTATACTTAATAGTGCAGCCTTAATTTTCACGAGTTACAGATGGTATATAATAATGGCAAGTTAAACATCCATACGCATGGATCCTACGTGTCCTAGTCTCCTAGATGTTCTCTTCGACGCCTCTGGTATCTCTGCTTTTGCAGGGTTTCGTGAAGCCCGAACGAGGCAGTAATAGACTAATAGTAGGTGCCTAGGTGGTGTTTTTTTTTTTTTTTTGGTCATGGTGCCTAGGTGGTGTTTGGTTGGTTCAGCATTTGTTTGGGATTACTGCGGCTAAGAAAAGTTGATTAGCAGGCTTTTTGGTTGATGGGCCGAAAAGTGTCTAATGGGTTACTTTCAATTTTTTATTGTGTGGATAACCGGTGGGAATGAGTAATTGTTGCCAAAATTATGTGTGAAGAGGCTTTGGAGGGCCTTTATGTTTGAGTTGCCGGAAAGAGGATGAGTGATGTGACCAAGAAAATATAATAACTTAATAAGTGTCACAAGGAACTCGTAAAATATTAAATTCAATGGATTTTTTGCTTGTATAAAATATTAAAAAATTTTAATTCTCAAAACAAATTAAAAGACACTTTTTATTTTTTCGTTGAGGTTTTTGAAGTTTGCTTAACAGATAGGAAAATTTATGCAATGTCTACAAAGTTCGTCCATCACATCGGCATACTTGTCTATTTGCTTAAAATTTGCCTGAGTTTGGCAAATTTGCTGACATTAGATATGATTTGGATGGTATCGCTATATTTTTATTTTTTCAATTATTTTAATTTTATTTACATAATTTAAAATTATAATATTTTTAGGTTTTCTTTTTTAAAATAAATGTTATTTTATTACTATGAAAATAAGTGTTTCCATAAAGGGACTATAAAAGATACCGGGTATTTCAAAATCATCAACAAAGGACTAGAAGATAAATAGCTAAAGAAATGGTAAAGTAAGAATAAAAGGAAAATAGCCACATCCATCGGGTATAGCTATAGAGGTTACCCACTAATTTGTTAGCTTCTTGCATTATCTTTTTTAGTTTAAAATTTAAATAAATATAATTTAAATTAACGAATAAATTTAAAGTGATGTTATATTTACAAGTTTTTTTTTGTCAATCAAATTTAATCAAGTTGGTCCAACTACAATAAAAATTACTCTCAAAATGAAATGTGATCTACTAGCGCACAATTCAAAGAAGGCATTGCTGCTATGTTTGTTTGAGAGAAAATGGGAAGGAAAGAAAATAGAGGAAAGAAAATTGGAAGAAAAATGATTATTTTCTATTGTTTGGTTGAAAAAAGAAATTAAAGACGAAAAGTTGAATAGTATAAAAAAGTGGATGGGATCTGCCAATTTTTTTCTCATGTTAGAAAGAAAAGGAAGAGAAAACTTATTATGTTTCTCTTCTTTCAATATTATTCTTTCTTTTTTTTAATATATTTTATAATACAGGGATGGAGTTATTTTTTTTATAACATTTCTTTCTTTCTTATTTTTCTTTCATCCAAACACATATAAGAAACATAAAAATTCACTCAATTTCTTTCCTTTCATTTCTTTCCTTTTTACTTTCTTCTTCTTTATTTCTTTCCTTCCAACCAAACATAGCCACATGTACAAGCCTTTTTATACCTTATGTAGGCTTTTTTATTGAAATAAATAAAGAAAAAATATTAATTCTCTAAATACGCACGGCTGCAAATATTCTCCAAAATGCGCAGCTCCATCTCAGGTCCATCACCCACGAAGTGGATATACACTCCACCTCAGGTATGGTGCCCACGAAATGGAAATTTCATGCCCAGCGTCCGCGAATTGGGCCAAGACCATGATGGTACACGCAAATTGGAACCAGATGGACAACATTAGCAGGCCAGACACGAAATGGACCCAAAGCAGTTGTACTCCACATGAAATGGAGCCCGGAATTCGCTATATAAAGGGGTGTGGCAGGCAGTTTGCAACCATAGTTGGAAATCTTTGTTGTGCCACGAAAAATTTCATCTCCAACAACTCTCTCCTATCTCCATCTCTTCCTCTTCTTTGTAAAATACTGTAGTTGGTATTTTGTTGTGTCTATGGCTATCGAAAATGTCTACGTTATCGTATATTTTAACGGAGACATTTCTCTTACATCTGAAGGTATTACATTTATTTGTGACGATCCACTGTGGATAATGATCCCGCCGCAGACGTCGTTGGAAGAGTTGAAGAATGTGATCCTCATGAATACTGGTCTGGTCGGAAAGAAGGACATCACGAAGTTGACTTACAGAATGTCAGTTGCAGTTGCCAACTCGTTTGTGTATCAGAAAATACAGATTAAATTTGACCAACAAGTTTCGATGATGTTTTCTTATCATCGGAGCATTGGAAGTATCTACTCGTTGGAGCTATGCGTGTGTCTCCAGGATGTTGGTGGAAGCTCCTCTAGTTCCAATAATGTGGTGCAACCTGGGAATTTCGGTGCCGCCGATTTGATGCCATTCCAGGAGATTGTTAGAGCTCTGAGAACCTTCAATGCCTTTATGACGCACAGACAAACTGTAGGAAATCGTTGTGCATGTCCTCCCCCTTCTAACCAAGTTGCATCCCCAGAAGGTATTGTTGATGGGTTGGCAGACACTTCTGACGAAGATGAGATCGAAGATGATAGTGGTGAAGAAGCAGAAGTGGTTCCTGAAACCCAACCCGTTTACTGCGAGAGGGATCTTCTGAGTCGTGTCAAATCGGTTGGTGGATCTAGCGGTACTCCAGGCCGCTATCTGTCTTTAAATTTCGGTGCAATGGGTTCGACCACCGTTGAAGACACACCGAGCAACTATGCTTTGTCTGGTGAGATGGAGCTGGAGGTTGGTCTTAAATTTCTCAATAGAGAAACTGCTATGCTTACCGTAAAGAACTACAACAATCGTAGAAGTGCGGAATACAAGGTTGTAGAGTCGGATCAAGCTAGGTATGTATGTCGATGCAAGTAGTTTGGGGGCCAACGCCGTTGGTTGGTTCGAGTTGCAAAGACAAGGGCCTCCATATTTTGGGTGATTCGAAAATACGAAGGGCCTCACAGTTGTTTGGCAAGCTCGATGTCACAAGATCATGCTCAACTTGATAGCGACGTCATCTGCCACCATATATATCCAATGGTACAAGCAGATGCTACTATTTGCATAAAGGTGTTGCAAGGTTCAGTCGAGTCAGCATATGGGTACAAGGTTTCTGACAAGAAGGTATGGCATGCAAAGCAGAAGGCAATTGCCAAAATTTATGGTGATTGGGAGGAGTTATATGACCAGCTACGAAGATATTTCAACGCACTGCAAGCTTTCATTCCAGGTAACCTTGTCAATTGAAAGTTATGTAAATTTATTAGTTGGAGTCCTTACGGCATGGTTCTAATTAAGTGTAGTCGTGTCAGGAACAATCGTTGACCTCCAAACGCGCCCAAACTATGTCGGCAACACCTTGGACCGTCACAGTGTCATGTTTCATCAGGTTTTTTGGTCTTTTCCGTCCTGTGTTGAAGCCTTCAGGAACCGCAAGTCACTTGTCTCAATGGATAGAACACACTTGTATGGCAAGTACGCAGGGACGTTGTTGATGGGCATAGCACAGGACGGGAATAACAACATCCTGTCTTTTGCAATTGTCGAAAGGGAGAACACTGATTTGTGGTTCTTTTTCTTATCGAATCTAAGGAGACATGTAGCGACTCAACCACCGCCTTGGGATGATCCACCAACCTCATAGCTACTCTAGTATGGTATGAATTGCTGCATGGAAGGTGTCTGAGGTTGGTCTCCTGTCATGTAAGGTTGAGGGTAGTAGAACTCTTTGTGATGTTGAGGTTGTTGCTGTGAATCATGTGGTCCAACCTCTGGCTCATGTTGTGGCCGATCTTGTGCGGGAAATTCTGCCTTCTCGAACCCCACCCCATAAGCACCATGATGTCTTTCTCGTCGCGTTCGTTGGTGCCTACGGTCTTGTGGAACATCAGGTAACCTTACCACCGGTGCTCTTCCACTACAGTCTTGTGGAACATCAGGTAACCTTACCGCCGGTGCTCTTCCATACTCTGCCGGTACACCAGGAGGAATGTCATCGGTCCGCGGATCATGCAATGCTTCCGGGGCGGATAGAAACCTCCGGGTCCTGTCACAGTACCACCTATAGTAATCTTGGCTGGGACGTAAGGTGTCGGCCCGATCAATGTGCAGATGATATGCCTCAGTATGACGGCTAGCCCATATCTCAAACCAAGTTGACAGGTGGACGGGCCACCACCCATCATCGTTTCGGGCCGACTGTCGATGGAATGTATCGATATTCAATGGAGGGTTGGGCGGTCCTTTGTTTTCCCCAAATTGATGCAACACTCTGTCGATATTGAAAATCTCAATCCACCGGAATAATATTAGAGGTACAACCGAGTGGTAGAAGTCTCCGTGAGGATGGCCGAGAAATTCAGCAGGCACTCTCGATAGAATACAAAGATCCATGTATGGCATCCAATTAAACTGCAAGCAGCAGAATATAACGTAAACACATATTAAAAAGAACACCATAGATAAATAAAAACAAAGGATAAACCGTAAATCGTCCACTTGCAGATTGTCCAACCTCAGGCGGTGCCTAAGAAGACGTTGCTCACCGTAGTCATTGTGTCCCTTCTTCCCCGCCCACCTTATGGAAATCCAGTATGTGCAAATAAGTCGTATACTAAACAGCAAATGAAAATGTATGACGTAACGAAACTAAACAGGATATGCCAAAAATTACCACACCTTGTAGCTAATGGAAAACTATGCGGCGTCACCACATCTGGTGCCCAGAACGATACTTGTAATAAATCCACGAAATTAACAACGTATGACAGCCAGCCATACCTTCGACGGTGTAATCTGTTGCCAAGCACATGGCTCGATATAGCCAACAAATACATGCGCTACCCCAACTATAAGTGCTGATGGCATCAAAATCGGCCAGCAAAGGTAGGTAACGAACGTGGACCGTGTTGTTGGCCTTGTCCGGTAGTAGCACGCCGCCCAACAAATACAAAATGTAACAACGGGCATATTGAATCAGGACATCATGTAGTACGTCAAGCGGCATCTGTTGAAGACGAGTTCTGATCCACTTCAACCTTATGTTGTACTTCGTTGTCCCTAGCTACATGTCCGGGTGGAACATCACCAAGTAGCTCTTGGCACCATTGCCATATATCTCTTTGGTGAAACTTGCTCCATGACCTTAGAGTACCACTAACAGGCTCGCCATCAATGGATAACCCTAACTGCATTGCCACATCCTCTAGTGTTATGGTACACTCACCCCATGGGAGGTGAAATATGTGCGTCTCGGGTCACCATCGTTCAACAAATGCACTTATCAGCGGATTGTCATACTCAAAACGCTTTATTAATGATGCATAATAAAATCCTGCTCGTCAGAAATATGGTTCAAGTCTCTGCCGCCTGAGATCCATGCTCGGATCCGTCGACTCCGACGTGAAAACATCAACAAGTGTGCCATGCGGTGTCAGAACACGTGCGGGCTGCAACATCGAAACAGGAAGAGCACACTTAAATTTACATTAGCAAATATTAAATAATGATAAAGACTAATAACAAAATTAACCACACATGATCACTGAAACTAACCTTATGAATCAAATGCGTGGCAATGTGAACTTCATCTAACCGATTAAGATTTTCTTCCACGTTAATACCACCACCATTGCCTATGTTACACTTTTCTATTCAAATCACAACACAAAAATATTAACCCAAACAAACTTTTTATTTTTTTTTCTTCTCCACGGTTTATACTTCTTAACCCTCTCTTCCACTAATTTTCAATGCATGCAACACTTGGTCCCCTACCCGTCTTCCCTTTATATACACACCAATTCATCAACCCCAACCATGCCACCCCATGCACCCAATGCATGCTTGTACGACTGGAGCATTGAAACCTTGCAGCCTTCACCTGAAACCCATACCATTTCGTAGCTGCCGCCATTGGTGTGCGCATTTCGTGGGTGCCGCAAAGGAGATGCTCCATTTCGCATGTGCCAGACACGCCTTGGTCCAATTCGTGGGCGCCGCAGGTGACATGGCCATTTCGCTTCTGCCGCCATTGATATATCCCATCTCGCGGATGCCATGGTTGAGTTGGACTTTAACGCCTCTTTTGTCAGGCAATGTCTCCATTTCGTGGGCGGCTGCTCGGAATTGGTGGGTAAACCCATTTCGTGGGTGATTTGCATGAGATGAAGCTGCGTATTTTGGAAATTAGTTTCATGCATGCGTATTTAAAGAATTAATATTTTTTCTTTATTTATTTCAATAAAAAAGCCCTTTATATAGCACACAAATTTATCGATATAGCACACAAATTTTTGCACATATTACACAAATTTTTGAACAATAACACACAAAATTTTAAAGCACAGCACACAAATTTTTGCTATACCTAAATTTATGTGTATATTCTCTCTCTTTTTCTTCATGGTGTGTAAACTGATCACTATTTCTTACAAGCTAATGTTACATTACATGTTCTATTTCCAAAAAAAATACACACACAAAAGTGTTGTTGACTTTTTAAGTATGTCATCATGGCTATTAACTCTGATGTGCAGTTCCAACCAATGTTTTAAAAATCGAATCGGACGATTTAATTAGGTTAACTGAGAATCAATTGTTAGATCGATCTAGTTGACACCCAAAATTAGTGAAAATTTGATTGAATCAGCGATTAACCAGTAAA
>NC_029788.2:118367949-118376584 GCF_000816755.2 Arachis ipaensis
TAGCACACACTCCCTCCCTCGTCCCTCCCATCACCCTCGAGCTGCAACGCCGGCGAGCTCAGTCCCTCCCTTTCGTTTAGCCGTCGAACTGCTCCTGACGCCGTCGCCGGTTAGAGCCTCGAAGCTCACTCAGTCCCTCACTCAGCTAACGTCTCAGACTCTCAGCAGTGGAAGCACGGTCGCCGGGCTCGCCTCCTGCCTCCATAGCGAAGCTCTGTTCTACCTTCGCCGGTGCCATCTCTGTTCCTCCGTCGTAAGCTCTGTTCCTGCCTCCGTTGCCAGCTCTGTTCTTCTAGGCATTTTACTATTTTTTTAACAATAATTGTTGAATAATCTGGAACTTGTTATGGCTTTATGGGTTGAATAATTGTTAATTAATCTGTGAATTCCTAGGTTAAATAATTTTTTATTATTGTTAATTAATAATTTTTTATTTTTAATTTGTGTACTGATTTTTTATTTTTCTTCTTCAATTATTGTTGTCTGTAGTTTAGGATTGATAGTTTGTAGTTCTATTTTCTTTAATTTCTATTTTGAATTTTAGTTTTTACAGTGATTGACTGATTTTGTTTGATTCTGTTATGGTTCTGCTTTTGTCTTCCGTTGTTAATTTTTTTTATTGTATACCTATTGTTGTCCTTGAGAGTTGAGAACTTGAGATTATTGGGTTGTTGTATTTGGATATTTGGATACTGTGAAGTGCATTTGCGCATATTCCAGATGAGTTAGAAGAGAAGCTGGTGAATAAGGTTTTAAATTGTGAAATCATGTGTTGTTGAAAGATGATACTAAGGAATAAATTTGGTTTTCACGGTTTAATCTTTCTCAGCTGCTCATCATCTTGCTCCATTGTCTGGTGCTTTGTTTCCTTGCTCATGTTAAGATCTTCACTACCTATACAGCTTGTGTTTTGGAGTTTATTGGTGTTATCTTGATCTTCCTCCAATAGTTCATGGTCTTGAACAACAATATTGCTTTCTTCTGGCACCTCAGATGGGTGAGTTTGGTTAGCTTGGCTAATTCCTTCATCATTAATCTCTAGCCTTCTGTTGCTATTTTCATAGCTCTCCTCAGCCTTTAAATTTTTGCTCACAGGATTTTCATTCACTATATCTTCTATAGCTGTTATTAGGTTGTCGGTAAATCTGGAGCAAATTTTTGCGGATTTTAATTATTAATGACAAACTTCGATGTTGACATTTCATGTTTGGTTGTTTCATTTGCTATTTATTTGACTTTTAAGTTTGTACTTAGATGAGATTACAACATTGTGGTTAATGTAGTACTTTTAATTTGGATGATATTTTAAAGTTTATATTAGACTATAGTTATGTTTTAGTGTGTTTATTTATGTTTTACTTATTTTTTTTACTATAAAACGGTTATTTCGGTTAAACCATAGTTAAACCAGTTGAACCACTAAACCAGTGAACCAATAGCTAGAGCGATTATGACCGGTTCAGTTTTCTGAACCTTGATTCTGAGTTCAGTTTGTGTATTAGATTCTGAGTTGGGATTCTGTTTTGAGTTGGGTTGTTGCTTATATATGATTCTGAATTTAGTTTGGATGCTGAGTTTGGATTTTTCTGTTTCGAGTTGCGTTGTTGCTTATATGATTATGAATCTTGCTTATATGCTTAATTTTTCTGTTTTTGGATTTCCTGACTTTTGATGCTGAGTTTTCTATTTTTGAATTCTGGATTTGTGTTGTTGAATATTTGATTGGAAGACTTTTGTTAAATACTTAATTGGAAGTATGGTATTGCTTTTGTTGTTTTCTATTACATGAATGCTTGTATTATGTTCATCAAGTATGGTATTGCTTTTCCTGTTTTGTTCCAAGCTGAAGCCATGAAAGCTATGCTGAAGAAAAACAAAATGGACCAAAAAAATGAGCCATTGTAAGGAGTTGAAGTTGCATTCCTTCAATTACGAGAGATGAATGATCTCACTCTTGCAAATTAATTAATTCGTTTTAGTTTAACTTGGTTTCAAAATAACTATCAATTTAAAAAAAAGTAGTAATTAAAAAATTAATTTATTTTAGACAATTTGTCTATATACATAGAATTTTCGATGAACTACTTTATCTATATATTTATTTATTTTGAAACAAATGAGTCTAATTAAGAGGAACATGTTTATGTATTATCTTTGTTTATCTGTTCCTATAATCTTCTATCTGCTGAATATTGACCGATGTTTCAGTTTGTGTGTAATGGGAAAAAGACCAAAGTCATCATCTTGATTGTAAGGGTTTTGTCAGGTGTTTGAACCCATGCATGCATGAACTCTAGTTTTTAGAAGTTGGTTTGTAGTGCCACTTCTTGTTTGCCCTTCTTTCTCGACTTGAGAGGATTATTAATTTAAAAATTATTGAATTTGTATATTTGAAATTATATATTAAATTTTTAATAATTTAATTATATATTTAATTAAATCGATTTAATTATGGTTCGACTCCGATTGAACTATTAAACCAGTAACTCGACTGATTCAATGATCGGTTCGATTCTCGTAACCTTGATTCCATCATTTTTGGTGGTTAGGGTCCACAGAGAGTGCGGCACGACAATCTCTGAGTGTACCCAACACATTTCCTTTGTGTTCATGGAATGCTACTCTTAGATGCAAGAGTTGCAAATCAACTTTGAATGCAATGGCTCTTGAAAAATTCAGCGATTGTCTTGTCTTTCTTGCAGTTGTCCAGTTTTACACAGGAGCTGTTGCCGCCGACGGGGACAGACCGTGGGTGCTGTCGTTGCTTGTGGAAGGTCTGCAGCTCGGCCCTCATCGCATCGTTCCTCTTCTCCTTGCCGTTGCCCGAAAGTCTACATCCAGCTCGTCGCCTCGCAGTCGCCGTAACGTAGGGTTGCTTGGTCGTCATCCCTTCTCTCTCTCTCTCTGTTCGAGCTCGGTCGTCTCTGTCGCGAAGGTCTGCTCTCTGTCCGAGGCTCCGAGCTAACTTCCCTTCCTCGTCGCCGTTACTTCCCATTCCTCCCTCGCCACCGGTAGGCACTGCTGTTTCAATTTTTTTTTGTTTTGTACTTTTTCTGATAATACCTATTCTGAGTTGCCGGGTTTACTGATTCGGAGTTGCTGATTTTGTGGAATAATAGTTGAATTGAATGATTCGGTTGAATATTTTTTGCCGAATAAATGTTGTTGATGACTAATTTTTTTTGGTTGTATGTTGAAGATGGAAGAATCACAGAGTTCTCAATTTCAAATTCTAAGATTCTGAATTGAGTTTGTGTACTAGATTATGAGTTGAGATTGTGTTCTTAGTTGGGGTGGTTGCTTATGTGATTCTAAATTTAGTTTCGATGCTGAGTTTGGATTCTTTGCTTAGTTTTTTAGTTTTTGGATTCTGAGATGTTGTTGATACTTAATTAGAAGTCTTTGTTGAAATTTTTTGTGATTCTGAATTCTTTATTGCTGATGGTTTGAATTTTTGTGTAAGTTTGTGTTTTTCATTGTTGGTGATTACTTGATTATTAAAGTTATTGTTGAAATTTTTTATTCTAAATCTTTGTTGCTGATGTGATGAATATTGCTGCTGTTTACTTGATTAGAGCTTAGAAGTTAATTAGAAATTTTTATTTTGTGAATTTTTAATGATAAATATGAATAAGTTATGATGTGAAATTGTAAAACTTTGAATTTTATTAGTTTAGAAATCATTGAATTTGAATATTTGAAATTGTATATTAAATTTTTAATAATTTTATTGTATATTTAATTAAACCGATTCAACCAAAATTCGATCTCGGTAAGATCATTGAACTATTGAACCAGTCACTCGACCGGTTCAATAACCGGTTCGGTTCTCGCAACCTTGGTCCCAGTTCCAATTACAATTCCAGACGATGGTGGTGGTGGTACTGGCCATCACTCTCTCAAAGGCCTTTGCTGATTTCTCCTTGGCGCACTACTCCCTCCATCGCCACCATTGCCACCGCCTTCTCCTCCTCTCAGCAACAAGACAATGGTCTCTTCTCTCTCTGTCTGTCTCTCTCTCGTGCATTCATTCAAACATGTGGTCGGGATGACATTTTTGCCAACATATATTTGTTATTTGTTATTATGGTTGGACAGCGGCAGGCATCCTCTCTCTCCCCCTCTCCCTCTCATGCATTCATACAAACATGTGGTTGGGATGACATTTTTGCTAACATATATTTGTTATTTTATTTGTTATTATGGTTGGACACTGGCAGGCATCACAACAAGCATTGATTCGTCCTCATCCTCAATAAGCCGGAGTTTCGGAAGACTGAAAACTGAGAAAGTCAAAGCTCTCGTCCACAGGTCTAAGCAGCACAAAAACAGAAGCACTGACGATGGTCGACCACATGATTCATCGCCAAACCCTCGTTCAAGAGGAGGATGAGGGGACGCTGGAGGATCCTTCCGTTCTCTTAATTCTCAGAAGCTCGCTCCCGACACCAGCTTCTTCAGTGTCAAGTCCTTCAGGGAACTAGGCTGCGCTGACTACCTCATCCAATCACTCCAAAAGCTCTCTTTCCCGCGCCCTTCCAATGTACAGGTACTTCTTTCATTGTTGGAGTGTGGCTCTCATTTATTCAGTGTTATGTGAATCATAGTTACATAGAAATCTGGCATGGGATATGATATAAATATTTTATGTGAAAAATATACACATGTTCAGTTACGCAGATGAAACAGTACGTGGTACGCACGAATTCTTATGCAATAGATTATCAAATTAATACTCAAAGTGGCCCTGAACTTCCAGCCGAGTCATCGTTTCTAAATTTAAAATTGTCCTAAATTTATTTCTGAACTTAACAACGACCGTTGTTAAGGTACTTTCCGGTGACAAAATAATGACGTGGTTAGACGGAGGCCATGCTAAAAGCTATGCTGCAATGGTAAAATGTCGCCATTTCATTTTTGGCGCCCAAATATAATATAAATGACATCCTTTAGGGTATTTTAAGGGATTTTAACTCCAACATGTTAAAACCCCTCAAAATATCAGGCCCCGAGGAAGCGAAATTGTGGCACTCCAATCAACCATCTTGGTCTCACTCATATTGGGGATCAAAGACAAAAAGCGGGTCGATCCATGAAGCTTGCTTTACTTCAATGAACAGACGAACCGAATCCTTCGGTGTAGCTATTTCCTTTTCTCTCAAAAGGTCAGCTAGCTTAGCTTCTCCCAAATTTGGATTTGGATTAAGGAACCTAGACATTCTTGCCAGACATAACAACCAGAACGGGCTAGCTTTCGTTTTCTCCGGGTTTTATCTCCAACATGTTAAAACTCCTCAAAATACCCTAAATGATGTCGTTGATGTTCTATTTGGGCGCAAAAAATGAAACACATTATTTTACCAGTCCAGCGCAGCTTCCAGCGTGGCCTCCGTCCAACCACGTCATCATTTCGTCATCGAAAAGTATTTCAGGGACGACCGTTGTTAAGTTCAGGGACAAATTTAGGGCAATTTTAAGTTTAGGGATGACATTGAGGCTCGACTGCAAGTTCAAGGACAACTTTGAGGATTAACTCTAGATTATCTAATTAGTGAATTCATGTAACTATGATATAAATTGTAAACTGTGTGATTGCTTTTTAGTTTTTATGCTGTGGCTGATTTCTATACTCTATAATTTGATTTCGTGTAGGCCATGGCATTTGCACCTGTTATTGCTGGAAAGACTTGTAGTATAGCTGACCAAAGTGGTTCTGGAAAGACTTTAGCATATCTTGCACCAATAATTCAGCGTCTTAGGCAAGAAGAACTAGAAGGACATAGTAAATCCACTCCTCAAGCTCCTAGAGTTGTCATACTAGCACCAACAGCTGAATTAGATTCCCAGGTTGTTTTGCTTCTCCTATTGAGCCCCATTAAAACAAATATTCACTTTCAAGTCATTGGACCACTTTTAACATTTTTTACCATGTTAAAGAACATAACAGAATAGGAGAACAAGAAAGTAGCCCATGAAACCAAAAAGGAAGATTACCTTGTTTCTACATTATTGTTTAGAATCATGTTGGTTATTCAAGGACTTGTCTTAAATTTTTAGTTACTTTTTGGGTAATTTCAAAATATGAGGTTACAAGAAATCCAATAATAGTTTCTACTTGGGATTCAAAGTATGTCTCATTATTTCACATGATAGTATTTACTTTTTAGCATTTGAAACTCAAGCCCTAAAATCATAATACTCGTGGATTATGAGTATGCAGGACCATGCCAATCATCTGACTGCACAAACACAAGTTTAGAAAAAGATGTGCAGTTTCATCATTTGGAGAGTGGTATAACTTTTGTTTGTCAAAAATTGCTTGCAGGTCTTAGATAATTGTCGATCACTGTCTAGATCTGGGGTTCCATTTAAATCTATGGTTGTCACAGGTGGCTTTCGACAAAGAACTCAACTGGAAACTTTACAACAGGGTGTTGATGTATTAATAGCTACACCTGGCCGTTTTTTGTTTCTTATGAAGGAAGGCTTCTTGTAGTTAACAAATCTAAGATGGTAAAAGTTGATCTCGTTTGGATTGAATTATTAAATACCGTTGGTAATGTCAATATTCTGCTATGTTTGTTTTATCATTAAACTAACAATGATGCCATTATTAATGCCATAATTATGATTTTGCTGACCTAACCCACGGTTGGAGTTAGCTTAATCTGCTATCAACATGCATAAAGCATCCAATATGTGGAATTTACATTCTGTTGGTGTTGAAACTTGAACAATGTTTGATATCTGGAATAGATGTTAGCTACTGCAGATATATAACCATTGGGATAACAAACTTTTCTATTTCAACAATTAAATTTTTTGTTTCCAATACATTGAGTACTTCAAAACCTTAAAAAATTTTCATTATCATCTTCTTAACAAATACCCTTGGAATATCTTTTAGCGAAGTCCCTAATAACATGTACTAGATTTCTATGCCCGTTAGTTCCACTCTGAATATTTGTAGAATTAATGATATTTTGTTTTCCAATTGTATAATTTGACCTAACTATAATAATTTGTTGCAGTGTTGTTTTGGATGAGGTAGATATTCTCTATGGTGATGAGGATTTCGAAGTGGCTCTTCAAAGCTTGATCAATTCCTCACCCATAACTACACAATACTTATTTGTGACTGCAACTCTACCAAGAGATGTTTACAGCAAACTGGTTGAAATTTTCCCCGATTGTGAAATGATCATGGGACCTAGTATGCACCGAATAAGCCCACGCCTTGAAGAGGTACATTCCAGTTGAGAAAACTGGAATCAGTATTCCTGTATGAGTTGAGCATGAGAAACCATTGCTGGACTGTGACTTGTTCTTCAGCTTTATTTACTTTGTTCTGTGATATAGGATATGTCACTGCAGCTTCAAAAATATAAAATTGGTTTCTTTATATTCTAGAAATGCTTGTTCATTTTGGTGTCAAAGCCATGTAACATATAATGCCCTTTATAAATCATATTATAAACTTATAATGCAAGTGATATTTCCAATATAAACAGAATTGATAATTGAATCTTGTACCATTTTAAAGAATCATAAAATTCACGGTAAATGGCCATGCTGATAATTTTCTCATTTGTTCAGATCATAGTAGATTGCAGTGGAGAAGATGGGCAAGAAAAAACTACTGATACAGCATTTCTGAACAAGAAATCTGCTCTTCTGCAGCTTGCAGAGGAACGGCCTGTTCCAAGAACTATTGTGTTTTGCAACAAAGTATTTCAATTCCTATTTATACAATATTGAATGTTTGTTACGATTATCTTTTTCTTTTTATTTATTTTATTTGGTTTATAATTATCTGGAAATAATTTGCAGATTGAAACATGCAGAAAAGTAGAGAATGCATTAAAGCGTATAGATAGAAAGGGAGCAGTTATACAAGTTCTACCTTTCCATGCTGCCATGACACAGGAATCAAGGCTTGCCAGTATGAAGGAGTTTGCACGTTCACCGTCAAAACAAGTGTCCCAGTTTATGGTTTGCACGGACCGGTATTCATCTATTTTAAACTAAGTCTTGCATTTAGAGTTGTTTATTCTGATAATGATGTAAGTAAGGAGGGTTGTTGAGTGCAAAGCATCAAGGGAAATAGACTTTTGGGGAGTGGAGCACGTGATACTGTTCGACTTCCCGAGGGATCCAAGCGAATATGTGAGGCGTGTCGGAAGAACGGCGAGAGGCGCCAAGGGTGTGGGGAAGGCATTCATATTCGTGGTAGGCAAGCAAGTATCGCTTGCACGCAAAATCATGGAAAGAAATAGGAAGGGTCATCCGTTACACGATGTCCCTTCTGCTATTACCTTCTAGTTTTCACCTCGCCGATGCTTTGCAATGCATAAACTCATTTTTAGTGTATGAATGAAGAAAAATTCACGTTTGTTAGTTATGGTGATGTGCAAAATCCAAAAGAACTACTAATTTATTCTCTGCTCCTATTATCTTATATTCCTATCTTATCCGGCAACACAGTAAAAGGCAAAAAGTGAGCCTCTAAAAGAATTGGTTGAATTTTTACCATTTCTCTTTGGAGTAAATTTGTTTTAGGTCTCAAATTAATCCTGAATTTTCAATTGTCTTACTTTTTATGTTAATTTAATATTCATACATTTATACTATATAG
>NC_029788.2:118376594-118401155 GCF_000816755.2 Arachis ipaensis
TGTTAAAATAATTAATGATTAATTTTTTTTCATTTTTAAATTTATCATTAAAATCAAATCCTCACACACTATTCATAAATCATATCTGTTGTAATTAGAAATTAATACTCAAAATAATTTTTGAAATTTGATTTCTAACTAAGTTTAGCCTTCAAATTTTTAAATGATTCAAATTGTACTTTCAAATTTTAATGTGGGACTCAAATTAGCTCTTTCGTCCATCTCCAACATTGGAGTGAATGTGTCACGTTTAATTAACACCTGATACTTTTAATTGTTATATGACATGACGAAATTCTTATAGGCATCAATTTAGCCTCCAGGAATATCGGATTTGAACTTTAAAACCTAGAAAGTAACCCAAATCTTCCAAATTGAACCTGTTTGTGGTGAGTTAGGGAGGATGTTGAGGAGGAGCACGAAACTTCCTAAAGCTCTAGTAGATGTCGTTCACATGGTAGTGGGGTGAGGAATGCACATCATGGCCGAGGAGGAAAAATTCCGTGATTGTGGGATGCAACCCATTCTTCGTTGGTCTAGTACAAACGTGAATCCAGAAAAACTATTTTATGGATATCCTAATTATAATGTGAGTTAGTTGAATATCTATTTTAGTTCTATATTGTTTTTCCTTTCAAATTTTTTTTTTTTCTGATTTTTTTTGTGTTTCAGACCATTGGAAAGAGATGGTGTGGTTTATTTATATGGATGTAGGTTATGGTCTATGAAAGAGAAAATGATAATTAAAGTTTGAGATATATTTATTTGCAATGAAATGATAAACCATGTCTATTGTGAAAGCTGTGTTTCTGAAATAAAAAATAAAATATGCAAATTACAAATAAGTTAACTCATTGGCTATATATATTAATCATAGTAATAGATTAATTGTTGTAATATACCAAAATAATTAAACAAACAAACTTTAAACATATTAACTAAAAGTCATAGTAATTAATCATAGTATTCAAGTAGCAATAGCATTAACTGCTATAATACATCAAAAGTGATGTTTAGAATATCATCAATAATAATTAAGTTTTTCCAAATCAAAACACAACACCTGATAATATAATCTCAAAATAACATAGTTTGAAAAGGATTTGTACAAAATATTGGAAACACAATATGTTCCAAACACCTTAAGTTATAAACTTTTTCTTTCATGGTAGTTTGAAGCCTGGAGTGGGAACAAAATTTAAAAATTCTGCCAAGTGTGCAACTGTCCTAGAACTTGCGCCTTGCATTGAGTCCACTCGGTATTATTTTTTTCTTAAGTGGCAGCTTTTCAAGCCTTGTCAGTTGCTAGGGAGTGGAAACCTTATCACCTGCTGTGAAGGTGAAGGTGAAGATGGGTCTGATGGACACATCTAGAAATGAATTGTATGTGTGAGATTGTTGAGTACCACATTATGCATATTAAGACATGTAAAAATGCAAATAACAAGCTTAATATTATCTATTCCTGAATTTCTAGTTGAGAATATGTGGGTTGGGTGAGTTTAATCTCTGAAAGTTGTGCTTTATCAATATTTTCAAGAGGATTATCAACAATATTAGCCTCAACCTCACCAAGTTGATGGTCAGCAGTGACAGCGTTGGTTATACTCGGATAACTCTAGCATTCGCAATTTTTGAGGAGGCAACAATAGCTGCTACAGCAGCAACAAGAGCACCGGCAATATCATTTGCCTTCTTATGGGAGCAACTCTTTTTGGTGTGTCCTTTAATATCACAGTAAGTGCAAATGAATTTTTTGTATTGCCTTTTTAATTTGGTGAAAGTTTTTGCTTTCTTACTACCAGAAGACTCTTCATCGACATCTTTCTTTCTGTTTTTGGTTAATGGACATGGCTTTCTTCTGATTTTGGGTGCAAGAGGCCTATATACTGAGATTTCTTCTAAAGATCCTATCCTGAAATTGGATTAAAAAAGTGTATATACGTAGCTCTATAGATCTCTATAATCAGCCAATAATGATAATAATTCTCAAGATTTCGATTAATCCTAGATATGGCTGCACTTGCATGGATACATGGCATATCTATAAAGAAAAATACTAATTAGTGATAACACAACAACCATGCTACAAATTTATCAATCTAACAATTATTTAAGTGCAAATTTTACCTTTTATTTTTCAGAACCTGCAAGTGTAAATACTCTTTTCTAAGTGAACAACTATATTAGTAGATTGGCCATAAATCTCTAACCTCTGATAATATTTATCTCCAGACCAGATCCAAATCTATTTTTGAATTTTTTTTTTAATATACTCTACTATTGATGGAGCTTACCAACATGATGGAATAATTTCATCTTATTCTCTGCCTCATTGCAAACATTCAAATCTCCTCTAGTAAAATTATTATTGCAAACATAAAAAGTACACTCATCGTTTTTAGAAGGGATGTCCTATACTAAAACACATATAAATTAAAATTTTTGGTAAAAACGCGAACTAAATATATTTTTTTAGTGTACTTTTCACTTAACCTCCGGATCCCACGCAACAATCTTTTTCAAATAAAAATACCCTCCTAAGATTATCCTCATCACTCTCTTAATCGTCTGTTGTCGTCTTCGTGGTGAGCTGGTCAGTGCTGCCACGTTCAGGAATGTCGGAGAAACGGATCAGCGGCGACGGTTTAACAGCCAACCTTGCCGGAATGTCGAAGAACCAACTTTACGATATAATGTCTCAGATGAAGAATCTCATCGAACAGAACCAGCAACAAGCCAGGCAGATCCTCATCCAGAACCCTATGTTAACCAAAGCTCTTTTCCAGGTTCTTCACATGCCTTTGATTTCATTGCTTTGCTGTTTCTATTGATTATGGCAACTCTTTTTTCCTTATTGACGTAATTTCATAATTGAGCGCTTTAGGTTTATAACATGAAACTCTATATTTAATTATACTAGTTGCAAGAATGGATTATCGATATCTTGAACACTTTCGACTCTTCACATTATACCCTAGGTTTCTTTGAAGTGTACTCGTGCTAGTTCTTCAATTCACTTTGTGGTTCTTTCAAGCTCAATTCGTTGTTTAACTTCAAACTACCCATTTTATTTTGTTTAACTAGGCACAAATTATGCTAGGAATGGTGCAACCACCTCAAACGGTATGCTTTCGACTTGTTTTTCCGATTTCAGTTTCAGTTTCACAATCGTCTTTTGGTAGAAATTCGTTCATTGAGGGTGTGGAAAAATGTTTGCTTCTAGGTTCCAAAAGTTCAGCCAATTTTACCGCAGAACACTCAGCCGCCGGTGCAGCCAAACATTCAGCCTGCCCCTTTATTGCCCGGGCAAGGTGGTTTTCAGGATCAAGCAGGTGTATCGCAACCCCAGATTCCTCTACGAAAACACCCGAACCAACCTCCGCCGCTGGTCTCATCAACTGCTGTTCCTGCAATGAGTCATCAATCTCAGCCGATGGCCGCACACTCTTCTCAAATGCCACAGCAACCCAAGGGACATCTGGCTCCCCAAGTGTCTTCCGGGCCACTTCCACAATCATCACAACTTCCAAACATACTGACCCCTTCGCCCCATTCATCTGCACAACCTTTGCAGACACCTGGATTTTCACATATGCCTCCGCAACCGCCGTTGCCGCCACAGCACCGACCACCTTCAGTAACCAATTATCATTCCCAGTACCTTCCACAAACGGGTGCCAATATAGGTTTTCAACACGGTGGTGCTCCTCACAATCTTTCGCAATCCTTGTTTCTTGTGAGTTGAATATTTCAATTTACAATTTATGATCCAATGACTTGTTGAATTGTAATAATGTTGTTTTATTGATGAAATTTTCAGCCAGGTACAAAACCTCCTGCAAGTGGTGGACCTACATTTCCACAGGGGCAGAATCCCCTGCTTCCAAGTCAACAGTCATCTCAATCACGTTTTCAGGTATGCACATACTATAATTGATTAGGACATATGACCATGCTTGGGCACCATGAATTCTTATAAAAATATTTGGGGCTTGATTGGTTTTTTGACATTTTGTTTCTATCTGGTATTCATTCTTTTGTGCTTTCTATTTATATGATTTTTTTGTCATCCTTATGAATTTAACACTTGGTTCATTGGCATGCCTGACTAGAATCAATTTTATTTGGCTAATCAGATCCCACATGTCTCATGTTAAGTCTAAGTCTTTGTATAAGGTGTTATTAGGCATTAACCTATATGTATAGTAATAGAACTGTTGCAAATGAGTTTGGGTTATATGTACAGTAGCTTTTACAAGAAAAGTAGAAAACATTGCTCCTTTGTTTTAAAGGGAAAATATGCCTTGGACTCAAATGAATTATTGAATAGGAAAGTTGATACCAATTACTTGCAGAGTACGTCATGTAGAGTAAAATGGTTATATTTTCTAGTTTACTTCACTAGACAATTTAAGATATCGTCAAAGCAATTCTTAGCAGAAGTAATGGTTTGATTTACTCTAGTTGGAGTCCTGTTTAATTCATTTTTCTTTTATTTTATGATTTTTCTCTTTCTGCCACATGTGACTCTTGTTTGTGCACATAATGATCCTTAAACCTAAGTTGATTGTTGAGATTTTACCAGAAGAAATACCAAAATAAAGTACTTGGGAGCCTTATATTTAACTGAGTACCATTTGATGAGTAACTGAGAGCAAGGGGGAGGGATGTAGGGTACCCTAAAAGTCTTTCCTCTCGCTTCGCTCGAGACCCGGATACGGAAAATTCTATTACACTAGCGATATCATTAGTGTCCCAGTATTGAGTCACATGATGCTATGATCATGTATATTGAATTTGAAATTAAACATAGTTGAATTTTTCGTATTTTAAGTTATGTTTGCATATCAGGTTGGGAATATGCCTTTAGGGCCTGATTTTGGCAGTCAAGCTGGAAGTGCAATGCAAGTTGATAGAGGGTCTTCTTGGATGCCTGGTCCTTCAGAAAACCCAACACCGCATTCTGTACCTCCAGGACCACCATCTGTAGTGCCTGGTCTGATGGGCGCTTCTAATCAGCCACTTCGGCCTCCTGCGGTAATTTTTGTGAATTAACATTTATTTTGTATGGATGGTTCTTCAGTGTTTTGATATTCTCTAGCGTGTGTAGTTGACACCGGAGATGGAGAAGGCGCTGCTTCAACAAGTCATGAGTCTCACACCAGAGCAGATAAATCTACTTCCTCCAGAACAAAGAAATCAAGTGCTGCAGCTTCAACAGATGTTGCGTCAATGATGTAGTGCACATAAATCCATGCAATTTGGCAGGCATTATTCTATGATCAAATTGATTGGCTTCAGTGAAGTTTTGTAGAGGTTGATAATTAAATAGGAATGAATTCAATCGTATAATCATATTGTGAATGAATTTAATTGAATAGCAGAGATGAAGCTATCTCTTGCTGGCTGCATGTAACGGCCTATGTCATTCAGAAACTTCAATGCAAATCATTAAGTGTTTGAAAACTTAGAAATTAGAATACTCGAAATCCCAATCACTGTCTTCATTACCAATCACCATCAGAATGTTCAAGCTCATCCTGGAAATAACAATCAGCAGATACTCAATTTGTCGTCGTAACTAAAAACCATTGTTTCATCACTTCTCTTCGATACCATCTTTTAGATAAGAAATTTAACTTTATAAGCTTTTCTTTCTCAGTCTCAGTAATAGTCCATAACTCCATATTAGGCATTTCTTATACGAGTAATAAACAATGACTATTATGGTGGGAAAAAAAGAAAAAAAAAGAAGCAATATAGTTGAAATTAATGAGTTTGCACATTTCATTAAAAACTAAAACTCCTAAATATAGTTGATATCATTTTATTTGTTTAAATTTTGTTTTTTTACTATTTTTTTTCAAAGTCAGTTAATTTCATTTATAAAATGAAAAAAACATATAGGTGTTCATATATGGAACAAACAAAAGAAACTGGAGACTCCCAATGTTCTACTATAGATATAACTGTTGATCGAAAAATATTTTTCGATAAAAGCAAATCGATTCGGAATGAGTCAGGGAGAATTTCTCGAGAAGATGTATGCGTAAGCGTGGGTTGGAAATAATGAGCGCCAATTGGACTTCGAGTGACTTGTTAATTTGATAGGACTAATCGAGTAAGTCATTCGAGATGGGGAATCGAATAAAGCATTCGAAAGGTAGATCGAATAATCACGGTAGTGGAACAATTAAAGACTTTTATCACATGCGAAAATTATGGGAAACGTCTACAGTCAAGTGGCGGGAGCAGTTACCAAGGGGAAAGCATTTGAAAAGTTCAAAATTATAATTTATTGTAATTAATCATAATTAATTGTTAGTTATTAAAGATTGATTATAAATACTAGGAAACCTTAGGAAATCAGGATTGGAACTTTTACTCAGAAAACACTCAAGCACACTCACATCCCAGGAAATTTCTGAGTCTGCAATCGAGTAACTTTTCTATAGAGTTCCTTCCATCTTTTCATTCTTTCAATTTATCTTCCTGTAAACTTTACATTTCAAGTAAATTTATTTTTCAAGTATTCTTTATCTTCGTTGTTGTTCAATTTACATTCTTGCATTATTGATTTCCAATTCAAGGTCCTTTGATCCAGTCAAAGGCATTTTATCGCTTTCTTTTAATTTCAACGCAAACTTTTCTGTTTTCAACATGTTTTCTTTTCAAAAACTTTCCTTTTTATTCTTTTTCTTGATTTATCAATTTTAATTTATTTTTATTCCCGATTCCAGTCTAATCGAAGACGCTTTGATGCACTTTTAGAAAACTGGTACCTGCAAAGAGGAGTAGGTTTCGCTCCCAGACCACTAGATATCGAACCACCATCGATTTGCTAAAAATCGAAAAAACAAATTGGCACGCCCGGTGGGACAGTTTTTAAATTGAAGTGCGTCAAATAACTTTTTTGCAGTATCACTTAGTGTATGTGATTACGGAGTGGAAAAATCATTCACATGGCTGATGAGATATCGATTGTGAATGGTGGTTCATCCACTAATGATAGCATACCAGTATCTGTGCAACAGGCCGACGTGTCTTCACGTTTAGAGGCTGCAATTGGAACTGAAAGTATAGCAGTTACAACTATTCAGATTGAAAATGTTGGACGTAATATCCGTCCACGTGGCCCTGCGCCACCGTATCAGCCTCCATTAACCGCTGGTTGGCCTCCCTATGGTCTTCCTCCTGGTTATACCCTACCGATGGGTGGTTTTATCCCGCCTATCCGCTTTGGGAATGCAAATGGAGTTAATAATACTCAAAACCCACAGCAATATTCTGAGTATTCTCGTGATTATAATGTGGACTCTACGTCGAATGCTGCTAATTCGATGGCAGTATATCGACAACAAGTGGAGAAAAATCACCATGACTTAGTCAATTTATTGACCCAACAAATGACTACAATTCTGAATTATATGATGGCTGATCACGAATCAAAATTTGAGCGTCTTGCTAGACAAGTCGAGAGGATTGCTCGAATTGTTGATTATGATGATGGTGAAAGGCATGATGCCAGGGGAAATAACGAAGGAGTAGAAAATATTTTTCAAAATGAAAACAATGTTTTGAATCAAGAAAACCCTTATGTAATTCTCCGAGGTCAAAATGCTGATGATGTTTTAGCCAGATTACGTGCTAATCATGGTGGTGAACGTTATCAAGTCACTAGAATTGTGGAAGAAGTTTTAAATTGATTTGGGCTCAATGTTGGTTTTATGAATCGACCATATTTTGTATCTGCTTTTCCCCAAGTTGTTCAGATGGCTGAGGTGCAAGAGGGGTGAAAAATCCAAAAATAGTCACAAAATTTGCTGGTGAAGTCGGAGAATCGACTACTGAACATGTTGCTCGTTATTTGGTCGAGATTGGGAACTTGGCTAATGATGAAAAATTGAAAATGAAGTTTTTTTCTTCTTCGTTGACGAAGAATGCATTTACTTGGTTTTCAAATCTCAGACCGAATTTGATCACAACATGGAATCAGTTAGAAACTGCTTTTCACGCTCAATTTTATCGAGGGGAGATGAATGTAGTAGTCACTAATCTAGTGGCTTTGAAACGTGAAGATGGTGAAACCATCGATGATTATTTAATACGTTTCAAAAACGCTAGGAGTAGATGCTTTGTGTCATTGCCCGAAAGTGAGGTAGTGAAAATAGCAACTATGGGGTTAGGATTCTATATGCGTAGAAAACTGCTCAATGTGCATATTCCTGATTTAGCCCATTTGGCTGAGAAGGTTCGACAGACCAAACTCATGAAAAAAGAGAAAGAAAAGTATAGAAATGAACAAAGATCAAAGAGTAAACCCTTTACTCGAAAAGAAAAGGTTGCTTATGTGACCATGGAGTCCTCAGAGGAGGAATTCGATTTTGAAACAGAAGTCGATTTGGCCGGACTTAAGAAAGGCCCTTCATATGTTTGTTCTTTGTTGAAGAAACTTCCAAGTAATGAAAAGTCGAATGATTCAAAACTGAAAGGTGTAAAGAAATATAGTTTTGATATTTCAAAATCTGATAAGATTTTCGATGTGTTGCTTAAAGATAAACAATTAATTCTGCCTAAGGGTAGAACTTTACTTTCCGTAAAAGATTTAAAAGGAAAGCCTTACTGTAAATTTCATCAAGCAACAAGTCATTCGACTAATAGTTGTGTCCGTTTCAGGGACTTAATTCAAGAGGCGATAATGGAGGGATGGTTGAAATTCGACGATGGCAAGAAAGAGATGAAGGTTGATGTGGATCCCTTCAAGGTTGATGCCAGTTATGTCGAACCTTGTTTTGAAGTGAACATGGTTGGCATGTCCTATGACTTTGATGTGGCTCTTGATGATTTCGAGTCACAGGTAAGATCTGTATACCCCAAGACAAGGGATGGTTTGCTGGATTTTTTGATTCAGCAAAAGATTAAGGACCGGGACGTATCTTTGTGTCCATAGTGCAATGCTGTCTTTGATGCTGAAGCAGCAACAATTTTTGAAAAGGAAAGAATGAAGAAGGAATTGGCTCATAGAGAAGAGCAAGCACGCCAGAGGCAGCCAATTAGGCGTATGGAGGGTTCTATTTCAAAGACTCCTCAAGAAAATGTGACCACACCTTTAAGCCGGTCCCAGGCCATTGGTGTTCAGTGGATTAGGAATTGCCAAGAATTCCAGAGACGTGATCATCTGTATCGACGTAATCCATAGTGGGGGCATCGAGCACCTTCTCGAAATCAGTATTCCTATTATCGAGGTCGCGCCAGGGGTTATCCGCGAGGAAGAGGTGGAAGGAGAAGTTTCAATCAGAATAAGAAACTTTCGATTGAGACAAGCAAAGAGCTAAGCAAGGGGGCAACGCCTTCTGTGCATTCCAGAATTGTTTTTCCTTCTGATGGAGAAACTTACCCCAAAGAGATTCCATCACCTGCGAAGATGGAAAAGGGCAAAGCAGTAGCCCAGTCTTCTGGAATCGATAAAAATAAAAATGTTGATGTTGATGAGGAATATTTTGATGAGGATGATGATGACATGGTTGGGACAATTTCGATCATTCCAACTGAATATTTGGGGGAGTATGAAGGTGACCCCAATGAAGACTATGATTCGGAGGATGAGGAAGCTTTTTTCTTTATTCGAATTGAAGATGAGCCAGGATACATTTTGCGGCCTACTGAAAAATAAATGTCTCATCTCCGCCTACTTCATATAACAACTACTTTGAGTGGGATAAAGGTAAATAAAGTTCTGATTGATGGTGGTGCTGCAATTAGTCTGTTGCCGGAGAGGATGTTAATCAAGGTGGAAAAGTATCCTGACGATTTAGTCCCTACAAACATTGCTGTGACAGATTTCAGTTGGACTTCGACCCCAACTAGAGGATTGGTTACTTTGACTGTGAAGGTCGGCTCGTCTGAGCGTAATACTGTCTTTGTGGTGGTTTCCTCAAGAGCAAGTTATAATGCTTTGTTGGGGCGAGATTGTATCCACGGTGTGGGAGCCGTACCTTCTACTGTGCATCAGAGCGTGCTCCTATGGACTAAGGAGGGAAAACCTAAAATCGTCAAGGCAGATTCGAATTTATATGTCGAACAAATGCATGTCGATTTCAGGATATATAATCGTAAGTTGAAGCCCTTAAATGTTGATCGATCACTGAGCCCTTATAATTGTGAAGGGTGCTACTTGTCCTCGGAAGGTCTCTCGGTAAAGTTACGCTATCCAGAGTTGGGTTTAGAGCCAACTGGTTGGGACTGTCTTTCTTGAAGACCTTGAAGGAACTGCTCTATGGACCAGGTTGAGGAAGTTTCCGACTACCTGGTAACATTATATAATTATTTAAATGATTTTTAGTTGTTAAAAAATAAAGTTGGTTCTTCTGATGAAGTTGAATCACATAGGGTTAGTAATCTTAGTAGTTATAATGTGTCCAATTCGACATGTCGAATTTAGTTATGATTTCCCCATTTCTTGTAATATAAATAATGATGCAAGCCAGACTGCCGATTTAATATCAGAGGCTCATTATGTAGAAAATGAAAGTAATGATGTTTTTATTCATGATCAAGTCTCTTCTGTTTCTGATAATTCTATTGATTTCACTTTTGATTGCATTTATGATCTTGAACCATTGGGTTTTGAGAAATGCTCAGTGAATGATGGTGATTATTATAAAGGGTTTGAATCTCAAGATCCCTTAGAGGAAATTAATTTGGGAACTCTCGATGATGTTCGAATTACATATATTTGTAAAAACCTTGTTGATCCTTTTCGAACTAAACTCTTTGATCTTTTACATGAGTTTAAAGATTGTTTTGCTTGGGATTATCATGAGATGCCTGGTCTCAATCGTTCATTGGTGGAACATCGATTAGCATTGAAACCCAATGCTCGACCTGTGAAGCAAACCCCACGACGTTTTGCTCCTGAAATTAATGTAAAGATTAAAGAAGAGATCGAACGCTTGATTAAAGCAAAATTTATTTGAAATGCACGCTATGTTGAGTGGATGTCGAATATCGTACCTGTTATGAAGAAGAATGGGAAGTTGAGAGTATGCATCGATTTTCGAGATTTAAATAATGCTACTCCAAAAGATGAATATTTCATGCCTATTGCAGATATGTTGATCGATTCTGCAGCAGGAAATGAAATACTTAGTTTTATGGATGGTTATTCTGGGTATAACCAAATTTTTATTGCAGAAGATGATGTGGCTAAAACTGCTTTTTGTTGTCCTGGGGCATTGGGTATGTATGAATGGGTAGTTATGCCTTTTGGTTTGAAAAATGTTGGAGCAACATATCAACGGGCAATGAATGCTATTTTTCATGAGTTTATTGGGAAATTTATGGAGGTATATATCGATAATGTTATGGTTAAATCGATTTTGGTAAGTCAGCACATTGATCATTTAAGGAAAGCATTCCTTACTATGAGAAAGAAGGGTTTAAAGATGAATCCTTTAAAATGTGCTTTTGGTGTGTCGACTGGAAATTTTTTGGGTTTTGTTGTTCATAAAAAAGGGATTGCCATCGATAAAAATAAAGCAGATGCGATATTGGCATTGTCTGCGCCAAAATCGAAGAAAGAGGTACAATCATTTTTGGTTAAGGTGAATTATCTTCGAAGATTCATTTCAAATCTTTCAGATCGAACCAGGGTGTTTGCACCTTTAGTGAAATTAAAAAATAATTCACATTTCGAATGGACAGCTGAGCATCAGTCGGCGTTCGATTCGATTAAGACTTATTTGTCTAAAGCTCCGATTATGGTAAATGTTCGACCATTTGAACCTTTAAAATTATATATTGCAGCATCTGAAGATACTATAGGGTGTATGTTAGCCCAAGATGATAAAAATGGGCAAGAACGAGCAGTTTATTACCTTAGTCGAGTTTTAACTAATATCGAAACAAGGTATTCTCCAATCGAAAAATTGTGTTTATCTTTATATCATGCCTGTATGAAATTAAAGTATTATATGGTGGCTAAGTCGGTGAAAGTTATAGCGCAAACTGATCTAATCAAGTATATGTTGAGTTTCCCTATGTTAAGGGGACGATTAGGGAAATGGATGCTGGCGTTGACAGAATTTGATTTACAATATGTCCCAGCCAAGGCTGTGAAAGGACAGGTCATTGCAGATTTTCTTGTGGATAATTCAAAAGATCTGAATGACCAGGGGGCAAATGTGGTCGAAGTAAAAATCGACTATTGGAAGTTGTATTTTGATGGATCGAAACATAAAGATGGTGCAGGAGTTGGGATTTTAATTGTTTCACCAGAAGGAATTTTATCAAAATTTCTATTTGAAATAAAGTATCATTGTTCGAATAATGAGGCAGAGTATGAAGCATTGATTTTGGGCCTTGAAATCTTAATTAATAAGGGAGTTTCAGAAGTTCAGATATTATGGGATTCCCAGTTGGTTTTGAAGCAGTTGTCCAAAGAATTTAAATGTAATAATGAGAGGTTACAGAAGTATTTAACAACTGCTTGGGAGTTGTTAACTTCTTTTCGAAGAGTTTCCCTAGTTCATATTCCAAGGATTCGGAATGAAATGGCTAATGAATTAGCCCAAATTGCTTCGAAGTATAAAATTGGCCCAGGAACCCTTGAATCTTTGGTAGGTATTCATCAGATTTTAGTACCTGCAAGTCAGAGGGAAGTTTTGTGTGTTGATGAATGGGAGGACATTGATTGGAGGAAGCTTATTGCTCAGTACTTGAAAAATTCTAGCATTTCAGTTGATAGAAAAATAAAATTGCGAGCAATGAATTTTGTTTTAATGGCTGATGAATTGTATAAGAAAGGTATCAATGGGAGTCTATCGAGATGTTTAGGTCAAAATGACCAAAATATTGCTTTGGGTGAAGTTCACAGTGGGATATGTGGTGCTCATCAGGCTGGAAAGAAAATGAGATGGGTGTTATATTGCAATCATGTATATTGGCCATCTATAATTAAAGATTGTATTGATTATGCAATAGCATGTCTAGAATGTCAGAAACATGGTTTGATTCAACAAATCCCAGCATCCGAATTATATTCGATAATAAAGCCATGGCCATTTAGAGGTTGGGCTCTGGATTTAATTGGGTTGATTCATCCTCCTTCATCAAAACAATATAAGTTTATCTTAGTAGCAATTGATTATTTTACAAAATGGGTTGAAGCAATTCCCCTGATAGAAGTAAGTCAAAGTGAGATAATAGATTTTGTTGAGGAACATATTATCCATCAATTCGGAATTTCTCAAACATTAAGTACTGATCAAGGAATAATGTTTACTGGTCAGCGGATTAAAAATTTTGCAGCTTCGAGAAATATTAGTATGGTTACATCGACTCCCTATTATGCACAGGCTAATGGGCAAGTAGAAGCAGCAAATAAAATTTTAATAAGTTTGATTAAAAAGTATATCGGAAATAAGCCCCGAACATGGCATGAAACTTTAAGCCAAGTGTCATGGGCTTATCGAAATTCACCAAGGGGTTCGACAGGTACTTCGCCATATAAATTGGAATATGGTCATGATGCAATACTACCATTAGAAATTAATTTGAATACTTTAAGAGTATCAAGACAGAATGATTTGCCAGTTGATGATTATTAGAATGCAATGTTTGATGAGTTAAATGAATTAGACTCAGAATGAATTTTGGCACTCGATAATATGATTCGACAAAAAGAAAGTATTGCTCGAAGTTATAATCGTCGAATCAAAGGAAAGTATTTTAATGTAGGTGAATTGGTTTTGAAGGTTATCTTGCCAATGGAAAAGAAATCGAAATTTCTTAGTAAATGGTCCCATACTTGGGAAGGTCCGTTCCAAGTGATGGGAACGTATTCAGGAAATGCTTACCAGATTAAAGATATTGAATCAGAAAGAGTAATTACTTCGGTTAATGGAAAATACTTGAAGCAATACTATTGTTGGCAAAAGTAGAATTTCAACATGCATATGTCTAGAAAAGATGGAAACTATTACAAAATATATATAAATAAAACTTGAGATGAAAAGAAATTCAAGGTGCCACTAGTTTTGCCAAATCGGAGTGTAGCTT
This sequence comes from Arachis ipaensis, assembly GCF_000816755.2. NCBI lineage: Eukaryota > Viridiplantae > Streptophyta > Magnoliopsida > Fabales > Fabaceae > Arachis > Arachis ipaensis. Next base: position 118,390,656 of record NC_029788.2, read on the forward strand.
TGCCCTTTTATTGTCCAGAATTGAAAGTATTTCGATTTGTTTGAACTTGTCAGCATAGACTTTTTCAAGTTGTTTTTCATATTCTCCTCGCTTGGTATCAATTGAAATAAGTTCTTGAATAAGGTGGTGTTGTTCTTGTTGGGATGCTGCCAGAGGTATGGCTATGGTAGCTCGATTTTGGTGTATTGTGGCAAGCTGTTCTTTAATCTGAGCTAATTCTACTTCAAGTCTTGCTTCTTCTTGGTCATGAAAAGCTTGAATAGAAATAGCATGGAAAATTCTCAGATCAAATTCCTCACAAGAAGCTTAGATTGGTTGAGCGGTTGCAAAATAATTTTCTATATTAGTTTTGATATTGGCTTCTTCAGTCTCAGTTTCTTGGAGTTGAAATTGAGATGCAACGCTCTCATCAAGAAGTTGTTTGAATTCTTGAATTGAGGCAGAATTTGGTGTTAGCTGGGAGTTCAAAAGAAGAATTCAAGAGATCAGCCAGGAGTTGGTTAAGAATTGGGTCATTAACCCATGTGGTAGGTAGATGATCTAAGAGCTTGATGAGTGATCGGAGCTGTTCTCGAGTGCCAGGATCTAATTCAAGTGAAGGCCTTGATGTAGCAGGTCTCGAGATTGCTGGCACAGGCACTGGTACTTTATTTTCTTGGATAAATTTTTTTAAAACAGAAATTAAATCGACCAGGGTAGCACTTGTAGGGGTAGTAGAAGCACTCCATGTTCCAGGTCTTGGTCCAGGAGAAGTTTGAAGATCAACTTTGAGTGAAAGACTAGGCAGTTTGGGAGGAGTTTCTAAGACCCTGGATCGAAAAGAATCTGAATTGGTGGTGTTAGCAATTCTAGAAGCAGAGTCAGAGTCTAGGGCCACCTGATTTTCTGCAGACAATGCAGCTTGATTGTTTGGTGAAATTGACTCAAGTATATGAGTATCTTCTGGAGAGTGCTGCAAGGGATCTGTTGTCAGATCAACCACCTGTGTTGTATGAAGAGAAGGTGGAAAAACAGCTGGAATTGGCTGAATGGGCCCTGTGAATTGGATTGAATCATGTGATGTGGAGTGCTCTGGGTCATTTTGTTGTTGCAGAATTGGTTGATCAAGAGCCCCAGTAGATGAAATTGAATGGGCAACATTGATAGGCTAGTATAAAAGGTACATAGTTATGAGTTTAAAATTTATTTTAAACCAAGAAAAATGTGTGTAGAGATAATTGTGTTACCTGAGGAAGTCTGGATCTTCGTACTAGCTGAGAGCCAGGGTCAGAATCGGCTGCATCTTCTGATTGGGGGGAGGCAGCAAGAGTGTCCTTATTGGTTGGTTCACTTTCATCAGCGCTTTCGCTTGATGATGGCAGCAGTAGCTGATAAAAAGTTCAGAATTAAGTATGGTTAAGAAATTACAATTTAAATCATCTCAAGTTAAAAGGAAAAGTTATGAGTAAACTAGGTACTTTTCGAGAGGTTCTGGTAGGAGTCCTTCTGCTTTTATGTGGTGGTGGTCGAGCAGTGTCAGCTTTCCTTTTGTGAGTTCTTTTTGGGGAACTCTCAGTGACAGCCGTTCAAATAGCAGTTTGTTGAATTTCTTCTAAGGTACGGGTGTACCTTGAATAATAAGTAGTCCACCATTCGAAACAAGACTTAGTGATGAATGAACTATGTTCATAGATCAAGAAGTTGAAGCGGTCCATACGTTTTTTATTCTTTAAGAGAAAAGTGTTGAAATCTTCTTGAGATGACAGAGTAATGTGGCAGAATGGATCACTGTGTCGAGGTTGTGGTGTTGGGATAGCTTGAGAAAATCCCAGTTGTCTGGCAGTTAAGTGAGGAGCGTACAGGGTTATCTTGAACCTTTCTTTTCTATACTGTGGTAACCCTATTGGTATTACCTGAATAGCCAACAGGTTTTTCCAAGTTCGATTTGCAAGTTCTTTCTCCTTATTAGTGTTAGAAAAGAGCAAACGATCAAGCCAGGCAGGGCCACAATTACGATGCAAAAAAGGGGTGAAGTTGAGTTGATCTTTGTCAAAATCCTTGCAAGAGTGAAAAAGGGAGAAAACAACCCAGAATTTGGCTTCATCTGATTGGGTGTTTGGAAAATTGGGTTTGTAATTAGACAATCGAAAACCTTCGATATGTTGTTTATCAGTACTGCCACCTTCAGGTTTTGTCGTAAAATTTTAAAAAATGGCATTAAGCCATAATTGAAGGAGCCAGAGTGGACCTCCTGTATTGATTATCTTATTGTCTCGGAGGTCACAGACAAATTGACCAAGCTTTTCAAAAATGTGCCCCAGAAGAAGCTTAGCCAAGTTGAGAACTTTCCCTTCATGTAAAAGAGTAGCCAGGGGAAGGAAGAGCTTTGACATTTGTACGCTTCGAGAACAGAACAAGATTGCAGTTAACCAATAAAACAAGAAGGCTACATGTTCACTGTCTGTGATTTCTGTACCATCTTCACCCATGTTGTGGGCAATAAATTCATTGTAATAAGTGTTGAAGACAACATTGTACTGGTGCTTAGATTTCATGTCAGGGATACAATCTGGAGAATTTATTGGGAGTCCTGTAATGGAAGCTACATCGAGGTGAGACATTCCGACCATTCCGCAAGGAAGGTGGAAGTTGTTGGTTGTCCTATTCCAGAAACAAGTCACCGCCCCAATCATCCAAGGGTATGTAGTGAGTGAGAAATGAGAAAGTCTTAGTAGTTCTTGTATTCCTAGGGCTCCCCAGATAGTGCTCTTTGAGGGTTCGAGGCGTTGGTACCAAGTTGTGAAATCGAACCCTCGAGGATTATTTTTGGATTATTTCTGAAGGGTTTCTGGTTGATGAAATGAGAGATATTAAAAGCTTGGTTTATTAATAAATCTTTCCCTTCAGCATTAGGGAAGAAAGAAAGTTTTTTGTTTGCTCTCTCAAGAGTTTCAATCGGTCCAAGGAAACAGTGTGTATCTACACCGATTGTGAAGGGGATTAGGATTCTGGTGTCATTGACCTGCAAATGGGGATCGTCAATGACTTCATCATTGACCTGATTAAGAATGCGAAGGACAGGCGGAGATGGCGATGCTGTCGCAGGGCCTTTACCCTTATCTTGAGTAGTGGGACAAGAAGAGGAACCAGCCATGGTTAAGTGCAGGAAAAAGAGACTGGAACATTAAGGATTTTTTGTGAAGAAGTTCTTGATGTAAAGAAAATTCAAGGGATAATGAGTTTCGAAAGATTTTGAACAAAGGAGGGAATGATGGATTTAAAGTATTACTGTAAGCAGTTACTGTGTAAGGGATACGAATAGAGGTAACTTAGTGAAGAAGACAAAGTGGTAGAAAGAGAATGCGGAAGTCTTGGGAGACGTGTCGAGTGGGTCAGTATTAATGGGGAGTTTAAATGGTAATTATTACTGATTTGAGAATTAACGCTTTCTGTAACAGCTCAGACCACCCGCTAGCACGATATTATCCGCTTTGGCACACAAGGTCTCACGGTTTTGCCTTTGACGATAGGGATAATAGCCGAAGCCCCCTACACTCACTCGTCAAAATGTGTCATGCTAGGGAGAGATATCCACACCCTTATAAAGCATGCTTCGTTCCCCTCCCCAACCGATGTGGGACCTTACAATCTACCCCCTAAGGGAGCCCAGCGCCCTCGCTGGGACATCGATCCGGGCTCAGGCTCTGATACCATCTGTAACAGCCCAGACCACCCGCTAGCACGATATTGTCTGCTTTGGCACACAAGGCCTCACGGTTTTACCTTTGACGATAGGGATGATAGCCGAAGCCCCCTACACTCACTCGTCAAAACGCGTTATGCTAGGGAGAGGTATCCACACCCTTATAAGGCATGCTTCGTTCCCCTCCCCAACCGATGTGAGACCTTACAATCCACCTCCCTAAGGGAGCCCAGCGCCCTCGTTGGCACATCGATCCGGGCTCCGGCTCTGATACCATCTGTAACATCCCAGACCACCCGCTAGCACGATATTTTCCACTTTGGCACACAAGACCTCACGGTTTTTCCTTTGACGATAGGGATGCTAGCCGAAGACTCCCACACTCACTCGTCAAAACACGTCATGCTAGGGAGAGGTATCCACACCCTTATAAGGCATGCTTCGTTTCCCTCCCCAACCGATGTGGGACCTTACAATCCACCCCCCTAAGGGAGCCCAGCGCCCTCACTGGCACATCAATCCGGGCTCCGGCTCTGATACCATTTGTAACAGCCCAGACCACACGCTAGCACGACATTGTCAGCTTTGGCACACAAGGCCTCACGGTTTTGCCTTTGACGATAGGGATGATAGCTGAAGCCGCCCACATTCACTCGTCAAAATGCGTCATGCTAGGGAGAGGTATCCACACCCTTATAAGGCATGCTTCGTTCCCCTCCCCAACTGATGTGGGACCATACAATAAGATGGTATCAGAGCCGGAGTGAAGAACTGAGGATTGATGGTTTAGAAGTTGTAGTAAATTCTCGTTGCGAGTATAGTTACTAAACCAAGCAATCAACCTTTCTTACAAACGTTTTGGTTGTCACAAGTAACAAACCCCTTTAAAATTGATAACCGAGTATTTAAATCTCGGGTCATCTTCTCAAGGAATTGCAGGGAAGTATGTTCTTATAATTGGTTATGAGTCTTGTAAATTGGGGGTTTTGAAAGTAAGGAACCAGTATGTTAAATGATAAGAAAAATAAAATAGTAATAATAAAATAAACTCTTGGCAAGGTATTAGAACTGGAAGTCCTATCCTTATCAATTGTGATGAGAATTGGATTTTAATCCCACTTTGTTAACCTCTAACTATGAAGGTAAATCAAGTGGATTAATTAGCTTAATCCTCAGGTCCTAGTCAATTCCTATGGAAAGACTAGAGTTATTGGAGTAACTCCCAATTTCAACCACTGCTTTATTTGACAGCTCAAGAGTTACCAATTACTTAACCAAAGCCAAAAGGAAGAAAATATCTAAATTAAATTAAAAGCATCAATATAAATAAAGCAAAGCAATCTTAAATCTGAAATACCTCAAATAATATTAAATAAAAAGAATCCTTAACATGGATGGTTCATAAGCCAATTACGCAACATAACTAATACAAGCATTAACGCATCTGAAAGTAAAAGAAAAATATAAAATAAAAAGAATATTGAACCTGTGACTGAAGATGAGTTGAACTAAACTAATAGAAATCCTAAAATCCTAATCCTAAGAGAGAGGAGAGAACCTCTCTCTCTAAAAACTACATCTAAATCCTAAAATTGTGAATATGAAAGCTTGTTCTCTTGAATGAATGGATTTTCCCACTTTATAGCCTCTAATTTGTGTTTTCTGAGCCGCAAACTGGGTCAGAAACAGCCCAGAATTCGCTGGTTGCGAATTCAAACACGCTAATTTTTTGTCACTACGACGCGTCTGCGTAGAGCACGCGTTCGCGTCCCCTATCGTCAGAGCAACTATGGCATATTAATTGAAGCCCCGGACGTTAGCTTTCCAACGCAACTAGAACCGCATCGTTTGGATCTCTGTAGCCCAAGTTATGGCTGTTTTAGTGCGAAGAGGTCAGGCTGGACAGCTTAGCAATTTCTCCAACTTCTTGTATTCCTTCCACTTTTGCATGCTTCCTTTCCATCCCCTGAGCCATTCCTGTCATGTAATCTCTGAAATCAATTAACACACATATCAAAGCATCGAATGGTAATAAGAGAGGATTAAAATTAGCTAAATTAAGATCAAAGAAACATGTTTTTAATCATAGCACAAAAACAGGAAAGAGAATGTAAACTCATGCAAATAGTATGAATAAGTGGGTAAAGAGTTGATAAAATCCACCCAATTGAGCACAAGATAAACCATAAAATAGTGGTTTATCAACCTCCCCACACTTAAACATTAGCATGTCCTCATGCTAAGTTCAGGAGAAGCTATAAAGATGAAGAGGAATGGTAGATTAATATGAAATGCAACCTATCTATATGAATGCAACTAAATGCAAAAATGTTTCCACCTACTTGGTCAAAAGTAAATAAGTTCTCCAAGACAAATATAAATCAAATTCCACTAATCTAAATCATACAATAAAAGACAAGTAAACTTGTAAGAAGACAGCTTATGAAAGCAGGGAACATAGAATTAAGCATTGAACCCTTACTGGTAGTGTATATGCACTCTAATCACTCAAGTATATAGGGTAATTCACTCTACTCTTCTCTAATCATGCTTTCTAAACTTTGTTTTTTATCTAACCAATCAACAAATATTTAATGTACTAATGCAAACATCATGAGGTCTTTTCAAGGTTGTAATGGGGCCAAGGTAAGGGTGATGGTATATATATGGCTAAGTGAGCTATAAATTGAATATTTAATTAACCTAAACTTTCACCTAACATACATATACTCTATATAATTCTAATTCATGCCTAGCTACCCAAAATTCTCACTTTTGTATCACATACTCATGTATCAAATTTTCTTTAATTTTATCACATATGCATTGATTTTTTTTCATTAACTTAACATTGGGGTAATTTTGTCCCCTTATTTAATTTGCTCTTTTTCTTTTCTTTTTCTCTTTCTCTTTTTTTTTTAAATAGAAAAATAAACATAACTTATCAATGCACATGGATTTTTAATTTTTCTAGTCTCACATGAGTAGGTACCCAAATTCTAAATATTTTATCAAATTAAAAATATAACACATTCCCTTATTAACCCATGTTCCCACAGTTTTCTCACACTTAATTAACACACTACCTTAAACTAACCAAAGATTCAATTGGGATAATTAATTTGTTTTCCGCTTAAGACTAGTGATGTGGTAAAATATAGAACAAATGGGATTAAAAAGCTCAAGGTGGCTAACAAGGGTGATGTAAAGGGTAGGCTTATTTGGGATAAGTGAGCTAAAATCAAATAATGGCCTCAATCATATGCAAACATGTAAATACACTAAATATTGGACATATAGACTGAAACAAAGTAAAGATCACAATTATAGAGAAGTAAACACACAAGAATAAAATATTTATGGTTAAATAATATAACCATATAAATAAGCTCAAATCTCACAGGTTGTGTGTTCTTTAGCTATAATTCATGTTCCAAATACAACTTCCAAACAAGTTTTAACATAAAAAAATTTTTCAATTTAAATTAGTGAAATTTTTCAAAAATAGAGTCCTAAAAAAGAATTTATTACTTTAACCAAGTAGTAACTAAATGCACAAAATCAAATAAACATGCAATCAAATATGCAGATGCAACAATGAACAAATAAAGAAAATAAGATTATTGGTGTTGAAAAGAAGGTAACTAACCCTTGGAAGTCACTGTCGACCTTCCCACATTTAAAGATTGCACCGTCCTCGGTGCATGCTAAGATGTGCAAGTGGACGGGGGTTATGGTTTCTCAGCTGGGGCTTTTTTCTGTTCCTTTCCTTTCCTTCTTGGTGGCCATCCTGAAAAGGAAAAAAGAAAGTAACTTGAATTCAAAGGGATAGAGCAAGGAAGAGAATAGGAAAGGTGGTAATTAATGCACATGAAAAGATAAATGATGTTGACACATGGTCATGACTACATGTGAAAAATCATAAACGGGAATATAGCAGTGCATATGAAGACAATTAAATGCAAGGTGTTTATTGGCATGCAGGCAAAGGCATGAGTAGCATAGATCAAGCATTTAATGTCCAAGTTAGATTACCAAGTTATTCATACCAACAATCTGTTTGTAATGACAATTATGTTGAATTAATATGATATAAAAAGGGTTTTGTGAAAAGCAAGCATTTTAGAGTAGTAGGATAAAAGATATTGCAAAACAGTGCACAATGCCATACGGGCGTTTTCACAAACACATAGCATGCATGGTAAATAAGCTAATAAAAATAATAAATTGAACATGCAAGCAACCCTTAAAAATTAACATGTAATTGCCAAACAATTTTGTCAACAATCCACAAGCAAAGTAAATAAATATCTAACACCAATGAAAATGATGCAAATAAATTAAATGAAATAAAATGGAAGTGAAGGAAAATAAGAAAGAAAGAAGAAAGAAATAAGAAAAGATAAGAAAAATAAGGATTTGGAGAAGAAAAGATAAGATATTTTGGCTGATCTGGATATTCTGTGCGCCGCATGTGACGCGGACGCGTGGGTGACGCGGTCGCGCGAGTAGCGCTTCTATGAAATGACGCGGACGCGTCATCCACGTGGTCGCGTAGATCGATCTGTTCCATTAGCGCGAGGGCAGCCTCGCGGTCGCGCAACTTTCTGTTTGAAGCTCATATTGCCAAATTTTAAGGTGACGTGATCGCATGGATGACGCGATCGCGTGGATCGCTATATTTTGAAAACGACGCGGTCGCTTGGGGCACGCGGTTGCGTGAGTGGGCTTGTGCTTCCAGCATGGGTCCAGCCCCATTCTAGCCCAACTTACTGCCATACACCCATTTACGTCGATTTCACAGAGCCACGCGTTCGCGTGGGTGACGCGGACGCGTGGGAGGCTCTTTTGCCATATGACGCGGACGCGTCAGCGACGCGGTCGCATGGGGTCAAATTATGCTAAAGGCGCGCCTCCAGCCACGCTTTCGCGTGACTTTCTGTTTACTGTCTTTTCTTTCCAATGCACTGGTGACGCGGACGCGTCAGCGACGCTGCCGCGTCGCGTGCGAAATTTTGTTTTTTTTTATTTTTTTTATGCAATATGCAGAATGCAAAATGATATGGATGTTATGAGTAATTCCAGGTTCAATGGGATAAGATAAAATAAAATTCAAAAACAAACAAAACTAAATAAAATTGAAAATGGAACGATCATACCATGGTGGGTTGTCTCCCACCTAGCACTTTTAGTTAAAGTCCTTAAGTTGGACATTTGGTAAGCTCCCTGTTATGGTGGCTTGTGCTTGAACTCATCCAGGAATCTCCACCAATGTTTGTACTTCCAGTAACCTCCGGGGTCCCCAATTAGGCGTAGAAAGTCTTCAAGCAAGTTGAAGCAAGTGATAAGGCCCCATGAGTGTTGATTGCTGGAATGAATTCCGGGGTCCCAAACTTTGCTTTTACACCCGTCTTTGTGTTGATCATTATGATTCCATCCGGGTAGCAAGCAATCTGAATTCTCACTAAAGCAGTCAAACAACTTTCTAGACCCATTCAGTTGAGCTTTACACCAACATTTGCGTTTAAACTTAAAGCTTCCAACCATAATGAACCTTGCAGGACAATTCTTACCACTGGCCATCTTTCTCTTACTTTTAATGCCACAAAGAGCTCTAAGTTGACCATCCGTCTCCAGTAGCCCATATTCAAGTGGGATTAGAAAGCTAAGGGATATGAATTTTACCCACTTGAATGTTGTGAAGGATGATGGCAACTTAGGGGGAGGGGTCTCCAATAACTTTGGCAATGTGATTTCAAGCTCCACTTGCTTGTGCTCTTTGACAACTTCCACCTCTTTGCAAACTTCTTTAATTTCAACCTCTTCCTCTTAGTAGATTTCTTCCAATTCAATCTCTTCTTCATTACTTACCAAGGGCATGGGAGGTAGTGCTTTTTCTTCTTTAATTTCCATCTCTTGATCAACCTCTTCCAGGTTTTCAACTATGATATGCTTTGGAGGTTGTACACCCTCCTCAACATCAACATCAAACACCGTGGAAGGAGGCTCTGTGACTGGACTTTCCAATGGAGGTACAACATCTCTTAAGTCTGCAACCACTTCTTTCTTTTTAATAATTGCTGCTTTGTCCAGTTGTTTAAGTATGAAATCGTACTCATCCTCGATGATTTTCTTTCCATGACAATTCCTTTTAACTACTCTTTCATCTTCAAGGGTCTCTCCTACCTTTACTCGTAGGGCCTCCTCTAGCTCTTTATGAAGTATGGATTCGCGAAGATGATTCCTTCTTTCCTGTTTCATATCAATAGTATAATTGGGATCATCTTGCTCTTAGATTGATGGATGTGGGTGCTCTTCCATGGAGGGTGGTGATGGGATGAAAAGATCATTATGTGGTTGAAAAGAAAGTGCATTAGAGCTTGAGGGTTGAATATTGGAGGTAGAGGGTTGGTTCATGCGGGATATAAGATTTTGGAGTGTAGAGGTGAGACCAATGATGTTGGAGATGAGTGTATTGTTATCCAATGGAGGTTGGGGTGGATCTATGTATGGCTCATTCGGTTCATAGGGTGGTTGGTATGGTGGATGTGGGTTAGGGTCATATGGTGGTAAATGGTGTAAAGGGGCTTGTGAGTTTGGTGGTTCAAAGGTATGTTGGGGAGGTGGTTCATAAGCACAGGGTGGGGCTTGTTGGTAATTACAAGGGGGTCCACCATATCTATCAGCTTGGTATGCATTGTAGAGTGGTCCTTGTCCATGATATCTTGGAGGGTGTTGTTGCCTAAAGGGTTGATCAGATCCTCTTAGCTCCATCCATCTTTGATTGCTTAGACCTTGATGCATATTCCTGTTATAGC
>NC_029788.2:118401192-118407354 GCF_000816755.2 Arachis ipaensis
CAGCTAATAAAAATAAAATAAAAAATAAAAATAAAAATAAATTTAAATTAAAAGGTTATTGAAATTAAAATTTTTGAATTTGAAAAATTAAATTTTTAATTGAATTTTTAAATTTTTAAATTTAAAATTTTGAAATTTGAAATTTGAATTTTGAAATTTGATTTTTTTTGAAATAAGATAAGATAAGATTTTGAAAAAGATTTGAATTTTAAATTTTTTTAAATTTGAATTTTTGAATTTAATGAAGAAAGAGAAAAATAATAAAATGATACTTAACATAAAATTTTTAGATCAAAACGAAGAAAACAACTAAGAACAATTTGAAGGTTAAGATGAACACGAAGAACAAATTTTTGTTAAAAATTTTTTTTTAATAACTAAATAAAAACCAATAACCTCTCAATTTACGAAAAAAGTAAAAATAAAAACAAATGAAAAAAGCAAATATTTACAATAACCAACAATAAGGCACACGTTTGCAATTCCCCGACAACGGCGCCATTTTGAAGAACTGAGGATTGATGGTTTAGAAGTTATAGTAAATTCTCGTTGCGAGTATAGTTACTAAACTAAGCAATCAACCTTTCTTACAAACGTTTTGGTTGTCACAAGTAACAAACCCCTTTAAAATTGATAACCGAGTATTTAAACCTCGGGTCGTCTTCTCAAGGAATTGCAGGAAAGTATGTTCTTATTATTGGTTATGAGTCTTGTAAATTGGGAGTTTTGAAAGTAAGGAACCAGTATGTTAAATGATAAGAAAAATAAAATAGTAATAATAAAATAAACTCTTGGGCAAGGTATTAGAACCGGAAGTCCTATCCTTATCAATTGTGATGAGAATTGGATTTTAATCCCACTTTGTTAACCTCTAACTATGAAGGTAAATCAAGTGGATTAATTAGCTTAATCCTCAGGTCCTAGTCAATTCCTATGGAAAGACTAGAGTTATTGGAGTAACTCCCAATTTCAACCACTACTTTATTTGACAGCTCAAGCGTTACCAATTACTTAACCAAAGCCAAAAGGAAGAAAATATCTAAATTAAATTAAAAGTATCAATATAAATAAAGCAAAACAATCTTAAATTTGAAATACCTCAAATAATATTAAATAAAAAGAATCCTTAACATGGATGGTTCATAAGCCAATTAGGCAACATAACTAATACAAGCATTAACGCATCTGAAAGTAAAAGAGAAATATTGAAATAAAATAAAAGGAATATTGAACCTGTGACTGAAGATGAGTTGAACTAAACTAATAGAAATCCTAAAATCCTAATCCTAAGAGAGAGGAGAGAACCTCTCTCTCTAAAAACAACATCTAAATCCTAAAATTGTGAATATGAAAGCTTGTTCTCTTGAATAAATGGATTCTCCCACTTTATAGCCTCTAATATGTGTTTTCTGGGCCGCAAACTGGGTCAGAAATAGCCCAGAATTCGCTGGTTGCGAATTCAAACACGCTGATTTTTCGTCACTGCGACGCGTCCGCGTGGAGCACGCGTTTGTGTCACTTATCGTTACAGAAACTATAGCATATTATATATCAAATCGAAACCCCGGACGTTAGCTTTCCAACGCAACTAGAACCGCATCGTTTGGACCTCTGTAGCTCAAGTTATGGCTGTTTTAGTGCGTAGAGGTCAGGCTGGACAGCTTAGCAATTTCTCTAACTTCTTGTATTCCTTCCACTTTTGCATACTTCCTTTCCATCTTCTGAGCCATTCCTGCCCTGTAATCTCTGAAATCACTTAACACACATATCAAGGCATCGAATGGTAATAAGAGAGGATTAAAATTAGCTAAATTAAGATCAAAGAAACATGTTTTCAATCATAGCACAAAAACAGGAAGGAGAATGTAAACTCATGCAAATAGTATGAATAAGTGGGTAAAGAGTTGATAAAATCCACTCAATTGAGCACAAGATAAACCATAAAATAGTGGTTTATCACGGAGCCCGGATCGATGTGCCAGCGAGGGCGCTGGGCTCCCTTAGGGGGGTGGATTGTAAGGTCCCACATCGGTTGGGGAGGGGAACGAAGCATGCCTTATAAGGGTGTGGATACCTCTCCCTAGCATGACGCGTTTTGACAAGTGAGTGTGGGGGGCTTCGACTATCATCCCTATCGTCAAAGGCAAAACCGTGAGGCCCTGTGTGCCAAAGCAGACAATATCGTGCTAGCGGATGGTCTGGGCTGTTATAGATAATTGTAAGATCCCACATCGATTGGGGAGGGAAACGAAGCATGCCTTATAAGGGTGTGGATACCTCTCCCTAGCTTGACGCGTTTTGACGAGTGAGTGTGGGGGCTTCGTCTATCATCCTTATCGTCAAAGGCAAAACCGTGCGGCCTTGTGTGCCAAAGCGGACAATATCGTGCTAGCGGGTGGTCTGGGTTGTTACAGATGGTATCAGAGCCGGAGCCCGGATCAATGTGCCGGCGAGGGCGCTGGGCTCCCTTAGGGGGGTGGATTGTAAGGACCCACATCGGTTGGAGAGGAGAACGAAGCATGCCTTATAAGGGTGTGGATACCTCTCCTTAGCATGACGCGTTTTGACGAGTGAGTGTGGGGAGTTTCGGCTATCATCCCTATCGTCAAAGAAAAAATCGTGAGGCCTTGTGTGCCAAAGCGGACAATATCGTGCTAGCGGGTGGTCTGGGCTGTTACAGATGGTATCAGAGTCGGAGCCCAGATCGATGTGCCAGCGAGGGCGCTGGGCTCCCTTAGGGGGTGGATTGTAAGGTCTCACATCGGTTGGGGAGGGGAACGAAGCATGCCTTATAAGGGTGTGGATACCTCTCCCTAGCATGATGCGTTTTGACGAGTGAGTGTGGGGGGCTTCGGCTATCATCTCTATCGTCAAAGGCAAAACCGTGAGCTTGTGTGCCAAAGCGGACAATATCGTGCTAGCGGGTGGTCTGGGCTGTTACACTTTCAGTTTTGGATTAAGCATTTTTTCTTCTAATGATGTTATCGAAGGCAAACACATTAATCCAAGAGGGCAATTTGTTGATCGAAAAATATTTTTCGATAAAAGCAAATCGATTCGGAATGAGTCAGGGAGAGTTTCTTAAGAAGATGTACGCGTAAGCGTGGGTTGGAAATAATGAACGCCAATTGGACTTCAAGTGACTTGTTAATTTGATAGGAATAATCGAGTAAGTCATTCGAGATGGAGAATCGAATAAAGCATTCGAAAGGTAGGTCGAATAATCACGGTAGTGGAACAATTAAAGACTTTTATCACATGCAAAAATTATGGAAAACGTCTACAGTCAAGTGGCGGGAGCAGTTACCAAGGGGAAAGCCTTTGAAAAGTTCAAAATTGTAATTTATTGTAATTAATCATAATTAATTGTTAGTTATTAAATATTGATTATAAATACTAGGAAACCTTAGGAAATCAGGGTTGGAACTTTTACTCAGAAAACACTCAAACACACTCACATCCTAGGAAATTTCTGAGTCTGCAATCGAGTAACTTTTCTGTAGAGTTCCTTCCATCTTTTCATTCTTTCCATTTATCTTTTTGTAAACTTTACATTTCAAGTAAATTTATTTTCCAAGTATTCTTTATCTTCGTTGTTGTTCAATTTACATTCTTGCATTGTTGATTTCCAATTCAAGATCCTTTGATCCAGTCAAAGGCATTTTATTGCTTCCTTTTAATTTCAACACAAACTTTTCTGTTTTCAACATGTTTTCTTTTCAAAAACTTTTCTTTTTATTCTTTTCCTTGATTTATCAATTTTAATTTATTTTTATTCCCGATTCCGGTCTAATCGAAGACGCTTTGATGCACTTTTAGAAAACTAGTACCTGCAAAGAGGAGTATGTTTCACTCCCAAACCACTAGATATCGAACCACCATCGATTTGATAAAAATCGACAAAACAATAACATCATATAATAATCTAATAAGAAAAATAAAAGAAAGTAAAGTGCTCATCAATTAGGAATTGGGGATTTGTTGAAACTCATTCTATAACTTCAAAGTCGACGCGATTATCTCTTCCACACTAGTTGATACATTATCAAAGATGAACCTGTTCCTAGCCTTCCATGAGGACCAGCTCAAAATCACCATCATCATCCTTTGAGAGGAGCTATTGAGTTGGGTACGCAAGATCTCTATTCTCAATTCCACTCAACATAGAAATCAGAGTCTTCGGTGTCCCTTCTAGTAGCCGGTAAGCTCATTTTTTACCAAAATTTTATTAATTTCTGGAAGATGCAATGATTGGTTGTTTCTGGGAATTTTAAGCATCTTCGGCAGGTGGGTTGAATCGATGGGATGCGATGATGAAACTTTTGCAGTACTTGAAGTTTTTCATGGAAGCTCCTCCAGAGAAAAATCTTAATTTTCGCCGGAATTTCCAACTTTTACAGTTTTTGTCACAAGTTTTATTGTCTCATAATCTCTGGGCAAAATTCAATGAGAAGATGCAAGAACCCATAAGCCACATAGTAGCCCGTATTCACTTCATACAAACCACTTTTATTAAGGGCCCAATAAATTTTATCTTCTCCACCTCCAATTGTTGTTGCTAGCGCACGCTGACTAGTACTCTCAGAAAAAATACTTCTAATTAGAGTTTGATTCCACAGACCATTAGAAAGTATTAAGGTCCAATTTGGGTAAACAACTTAATTAAGCTACTTTTGAAAAATAGCTTAAACAATAAATGATTATATTAAAAGTAGCTTATAAATAAGTTCTTTTATTTTTGAATTTTTAGTTCTAAAAGTACTTATTTTAAAAGCAATATAATAAAAAAAACTTTTTATTATGAGAGAAGTCATTTTTTTTAAACTTTTCTATAAGCTCTTAAATAACTTCTTAGAAAGCTGTAATTTGATTTTGAAAATTACACCAGATATTAATACTAATACTTTTCATAAGTTAAAAGTTCAAAAAAGTTACTTTTGAAACTTCCCAAACAGGCCCTAAGTCTTACCATCAATAGAAGTTGATTTTACATATTGAAAGTTCAAATGTAGGGACAACACAAGGATGTGGAGGAGCAAGCCAAGGATCGGTAAAAATTCGGATACTGGACTCATCACCAACTCGTCAAACCAGCCCATATTCAACAACCTTTCACCCTTTCAATATACTACGCCACCCCCACGAAGGTAAACAGACGAAAACAACTCAACACAAAGATGAAAACAGACGATGAAGAGCGTAGTGACGAAAATTTTGGCCTTTGATAATAGACCCCTCAATATAATTGAACTAGTTTATGAATCAAATAGTCAAGATTATTCAAATTCAAGTTTAAAGAACTCAATTGATCAAATTGTTAAGGAGTCGAACTTGAGCTGACTCATAAATTAATTTGGTGCACTGGATGTTCTATCTGTTCTAAAAGATTTCAATTTCAATTTTATTTGTCTAATTGAAAAAAAATGGTCTAATGGTTGACAATTTTAACAAAAAGGGAAATCTAAAATATTCTAGAAATGTGGGAGAAACAAAACGTTTTAAATTGATAACAAAATTAAAATTTTATACAAATAGTGAGAGCATTAGTATATTATTTCCTTGTCGAACCAACTATTATATTCCCAGGGCATTGCATTCAATTGTCATGCCTGAAGTTTTGAGTTGGATAACTCTAAAGGTCAAAACACGTCTCGTTGACGTTGAACAAAGGAAAAACAATAATTTTTTGATAGCTCTATTTTGCGTGTGTATATATTATATAATAAAGAAGAAAAATTTTAATAATCTAATTGTCATTCAGTTTCTAATTTTCTCAAATCCCATTTATTTTTTGGTCTGACTCGAATCATATTTATGCTTTTCATTTTGGTCTAACGGTCAACCCGTTATGGAGGGACAAAATTTATATCATAGTTTTATTACCATTCTAACTAACTTCTCAATATTACCATGAGTCCATGACACATGGACATTTGTTTTCCATCCATTGACTAATAAGTGGTAAATTAAAATGTTTTAATTTTAATGTATTCACCGGAATAAATGAGATTATTTTAATTAGATTTATATATTTAAATAGTAAATTTAACAATTAACATTTTTGTTGATGTAATAATATATCATTAGTTGTCTGTATAAAATTCTTTTAAACTAATAAATAAAAATTTAAATTCAAATTCAAATTTAAAATTGGATTTAAAA
>NC_029788.2:118407490-118412228 GCF_000816755.2 Arachis ipaensis
AAAAGACCGAAAGAATATAAATATAATAGAATAATAATAATTACTTTTATTAATAAAAAAGAAATGCAGTAAATAATAATGATATCTTGTATTTAAATAGTCAATTTCTCCATGTTTAATAAATTGTTGATAGTTACTTATTTGACTGTAGACTAAAATTAAATCGTAGTAAATGGTGGATTAAGAGTCAGGTCAAAGCACAAGTAAATAACAATAAAAAGAGGAGGGAAGGCGGAGAAGAAGAAGAAGTCAATAAAGGAAGAGGCAAGCGAAGCGAAATTTCAAGTCGCAGGGAAGGAGCTTGATTCGAAGGAGGAGGAGTTGTTGGCGTAAGCAGAGGAGAAGAGAGGAATCCGTACAAGTTCAAGAAATCGATTGAGAATTTGAGATTGTTGTTGTTATCCATGAAGAGCTCTCTGAACAAGTTGCGCGGGTTGGCGCTTCACAACCACAAGGAACGCCGCCCCGCCGCCAGAGCTGTTCTTCCGCTTCCCAACGTTGACGAGCTTGCTCAGGCTGCTCAGGTATGCTTTTTCCTTTGTTTTTTTCTCCTTTTTGTTTCTAATTTCATTTCTCAGATCGGAGAAGATAACAACACAACACAAGAGAAATACAACAGCAATAAAATAGGATTAGGGTTTGTTTTGGAGGATTGTATTTGAATTTTGTATTTGCAGGACTTGGAGGACATGAAGGACTGCTACGATACCTTACTTTCCGCAGCTGCAGCAACTGCCAGCAGTGCTTTTGGTATTCTATGTTCATTTCTTGTTTGTGTTAATGCTCAAGATTGAAATATAGGTCATATGGTTTCTTATGCTTATGTAGCCTGTTAATTTTATAGACTTAAATTTGGAAATGGATCCTCTCAACTTTTTCTTTTCTCTCAATTTTCTTGTGAAGTGCGATCTCTCACCATTCAATGTCCTTCTCTCACATGTTTTCTCTGGGTCTCACTTAAAGAATATATAGTAAGAGGTCACAGTTTACAAGAAAATTGCAAGGATCCATTCACGGCTTAATTTTTTGAAACATACCTTGTGAAAGCATAAGTCTTAATTAAGAGACCATTTTGAGCATTAACCCCCTTGTTATTGCTCTGGTTCCGTGCTGTTTGTGATATCTTCTACTCACTTGTTAATGTTCTGCTCTGCTGATTCACAGAATTCGCGGAGTCATTGCGTGATATGGGCTCTTGCCTTCTCGAGAAAACTGCCTTGACTGATCATGAAGATGACACTGGTACTCATTTGTTCTGCCCTTTATCCCACTTCATATGTATCAAATCAAGCAAGCTGTCATATAACTTACATGCTGCCTTATTATTCATGCAGGAAAAGTCCTCCTTATGCTTGGCAAAATGCAGTTTAAACTCCAGAAGCTCATTGATAACTATGTAACTCCTTGTCTCATTCCACTCCCTTAGGGCTCCGTTTGGTGTCTGAGGAAACGTTTTTATTTTCATTTTCAATGTTTTCTGCTTTTACTTTTTCAGTAATCCTTCGCTCTTCAATTTCAGCGTTCTCATGTATTCCAGACAATTACCACCCCCTCAGAGTCTCTTCTGAATGAACTTCGAATTGTGGAGGTTTGTTGCATATAGTTCCACCTGCATTTTCTATTCTTGTCTCCTCTGTTCTATCTTGTCCAGTTGTCCTTCACTGTCTTCATTGTGCTGCCATATCAATGTGTTTTTAAGTGTGCATAGGCATTCTTCTCAAGATTTATTTTGGTCTTATAAACAATGGCAACGAACGGTTCATAATCATACATGAAGGGCTTGCAACTAGGTGTTTGATTAGATTAGTAATGAGGCATCAGATAGGGAGCCATCCCATGAGCTTCTTTTATATCAATATATGAAACTAGAACCTTGAGTATTGGAAAGAATGGCTGTAAACCGGCATCATTTTATACACAGATGAAATGAATGGTGGATCTTAATCACAAAATGCAATTACTTTTAAGACATCTACACAAGTTCTTTCTTCTTCTGAATCTATGTAGAGCACAATCAGGATATATGGTACCAGAAAAAAGAAAGCAGGACCTAGTTGCAATTTAGTTGTTCTTCTTTGTTTCTTAATTTGTAGGTTCATTTTATGGGGGGTATGGAGACATGAACAATTAGGATACAGACATAGAAGATTGACAAACTTAGGATGCTTCATACATATTATATGCTTTCAAGTTGTGTAAATGTCAATGCTGGTTAAAATTACAAATTTACAACTTTTTATTATTGGTATAGCAGGTTTATTTTAATTCACAACTTTAGGAGCTGTGGCTAATAATCTATTTTTAGAACATTTTTCTGTTCTATTCTTCATGAAGGATATTTATTTATTTTGATTTGATATATTTTTTGGATGTTCTCAATGTTGGAACAGGAAATGAAGCGACAATGTGAGGAGAAAAGGTATGTAATGTATTGAATCCTGATTTGTCTTTGATTGTGATACATGGCTATGACTTATTGTTTAGTTGTATGATTTTGCAGAGATGTTTATGAGTATATGGTAACCAAATATAAGGAAAGAGGTAGGTCTAAAGGTGGGAAAGGGGAAACTTTTACATTGCAGCAGTTGCAGAATGCTCGTGATGAATATGACCAGGAGGCTACACTATTTGTTTTCCGATTGAAATCACTAAAGCAAGGACAGTCCCGCAGTCTTTTAACACAGGCAGCACGTCACCATGCCGCTCAGGTTTTTCTGATTCCCGCTATTTGTTCTTAGAGTACGCATTTCCAACTTTATAATTCTGATGATTATCATTACTTCCTGATATGCCTCAACAGTTGTGTTTCTTCGAGAAAGCAGTCAAGTCCCTCGAGACAGTAGAACCACATGTAAAATCAGTAACTGAACGGCAGCACATTGATTACCAATTCAGTGGTCTTGAAGAGGAGAATGGGTATGAAGAAGATGGAAATTATGATGACGACAGTGAAAATGATGAGAATGATGATGGAGAGTTGAGTTTTGACTATGGACAAAATGAACAAGAACAAGATGTTTCTACATCACAAAACTCAATGGAGGTAACAACCTTATATGACACGGAGTTTCGTAATGTTTCTCCAAATTCTGTTTTTCCATGTTAGTCAAACTTAGAAATGGATGTCTATTGAAGATTGAGAAGCTACTTCCACAATCAGACATAGAAACGAAAGTTGTCTTAAGCAATGAAAGTTCACATCCTTATTTGCTAGATTGATGGATTGAGTAAGAACCTGTTGATGAAACTTCCCTTGGTCAATGCACTAAATTATGAAAGTGCTATGGAAATATTCTTATGATGAATTTTTTATTATGAATATGTTGGAATTTTTGTTTCTAATTTTAAGTCTATAAGGAATAAGCTTAAATTAGTTCAAAATTGCTATAATAAACATTGTACTCACTTGTGTATGTATCCTTCCAGTTGGACCAGGTGGAGCCTACATTTTCCAAAGGTTTAACAGCTGATGCCACTAAGGTTAGAAGTTAAACTTAAAAGAGATTATCGATATTCATGAGTTGATAGAAGAAACTTCCTTAGGCACAATAACTCAATAAGCCTGTTGATAAATTTAGATATATAATTCTTTAGTTTCCTTTCTAATGAAGAATTAAGATGCATAAAGAAAAGTTAATGTATACATATTGATTCTCTGTTGTTCTATTTGCAGGAAGACTTTGATAGGCTTCAAAGGAATTTGTTTACCTTCAGGGTTACGACAGGGAGCCAATCTGCCCCACTTTTTGCTGATAGCAAACCTGATCCCAGCGAAAAATTAAGACAGATGCGCCCATCTTTATCACGGAAGTTTAGTTCGTATGTGCTACCCACACCAGTTGAGACAAAGAGTTCAACCTCTTCAGGGCCCATTAACCAAGCACCTTCTAAAATGCTGACAAATTTAAATGAGCCTACAAAGAAAATGTGGCATTCCTCCCCTCTTGAACAAAAGAAAAATGAAAAAGTTCTTGTAGATGAGGTTCCTGGTCCTACAGGAAAAAATGCTGTCTCTGTACTCAAGGAGAGTAACAGCAATACTACCTCCACCAGATTGCTGCCTCCTTCGGTAGATGGAATTTTATCCTCTAAAAAAGATGGTTATGTTTCTGCTTACTCCAAAAAGATTAAGAGACATGCCTTTTCTGGTCCGTTGACAAGTAATCCTTGGCCTACCAAACCTATATCAGTAGAAACTGTTAAATTGTTATCTGGACCTCTTTTGCCAACCCCAATGCCAAAGCCTCCCTCATCCTCTCCTAAAGTCTCTCCTAGTGCTTCTCCTAGACTTATGTCTTCACCCAAAATCAGTGAGCTTCATGAACTTCCTAGGCCTCCAACTAGTTCCCCATCCAATTCAAGGCTTTTAGATTTGGTGGCTCATTCAGGGCCGTTGTTTTCCAGAGGTCAAAATCAAATGGTTCCTCCGAGTAATTTGGTTGCATCACATGCAGCATCTCCATTGCCAATGCCACCTCAGGCCATGCCTCGTAGTTTCTCCATACCTTCTAGTGGTGCTCGAGGTGCAGCATTACAGGGGTCAAGGGCACTGCAGACGTCTCACAGATCATCTATATCAAGGGATATCGCTTCTCCTCCTCTGACACCAGTAACATTATCTAATAATTGGCAGTAAGATGGATAAGACTTTGCTCTATGCGTTTCGACCGGAGGTAATTTCTAAATCTGATTTCTTTTTGTTTGCTCTATTTCTTATTTCTATTTTCTGTGTATATGA
>NC_029788.2:118412281-118413456 GCF_000816755.2 Arachis ipaensis
TTGCTATGCCTCTGTCTCAGTTTTCCTAGTTTAAATAAAATCGAGATGAGGGTTAATATATCTGAAGTGCTACTGCGGGGAATAACTAACCTGTTGACAAAGTTCTATGTTTAACATAAACTAGCATATGATTTTAAATGGACTAGAAACCGTTATACATGTAGGAATCGTTTTGCCATCTTACCCATTGCTGGGTTACATGTCTCGAATAGGGTGCAGAATTTTCACTTTATGTTGCAGGTTATGTAGTGTACTTGATGTGCCACAGTGCCAGATAGTAAGAAAAGTTATTAAATTCAAAGCCTGTAGTCACAGAAATTCGTTCCAAATGGTTGAAATGAAAATTATAGTTTTGGTTATTCAGTGCTAGAATCTTATAAGAAATCTTATCTGAAAACTGTTGATGCCAATATTTGCTTTGGGTGCAGGTGTTAACGTTTGTGCAGATTTAATTCCAGAGTCTGAAGATAGCCCCGTCCGTTTTTGACCTGGCAAATTCAGCGTAGGTCAAGTTTTGCTTACTTTCAAATCTGTAAATACTCCTTTTGGTTATTCTCTTCTGTGAATATAGTTAACTGGTGGATTAATAGGCATGTCTATTAATTCTAGTTTTTTCATTCAACTCTGTGTAATAATTGGAACTGGTTAAAGATAGGAAATACCTTTTTTTTTAAACTAATGGTTTTGGAATTTGGATTCAAATTTTAGAAATAAAAAAAAATTTTAATATATGAAAAGGAGTATTTTAGAGAAAATAAATGGGCATCGATATAGTCACCAGAAAAAAAAGAGGACATCGATATATGTAGTAGATTTAACCTCATATTTCCACGGGTTGTTATGTTGTCTTCCCCTTTGGTCTGACCATGAGTTCTTTAGCTGAAATTTGCATTTAAGCAAGTCGATGGCAAAAAAGTGTCTTTCCAAACGATCCAAATGTCTATTTAAATCATATGTTGATAAGTAATTGAAGCTTGTTCTTCGATTCTATTTTTATGTTCAAAACGTGCTTTTATTTGTCTTTTGTCTGAATTCAGATGGATTCGGTGGAAAAAGAAGTGATTAAGGTATATGTAAATACATTAAAACTCAATTTTAAAGTTCAAAAAAGATTAGTAACATTTTATTTTGGAAGCGTAAAGTATATTTTTTATCTCTAAAATTTATAATTATTT
>NC_029788.2:118413472-118420390 GCF_000816755.2 Arachis ipaensis
TTCTACCTTTCTTATAATAACATGTAAATTATCGTTTATGATATGTCACTCTTTAATTGATTGTTATATTAACTATGGTTAACCTATTTTAAAATTATATTATATCCTAAAATAGGTAATTGTATAATTTACTACAATACTAAAAATTGAATCTTTTCTTCTTCCCCCAAATCATGCTTCCAGTGGCTTTCCCCTTTTTTTTTGGACCATTTATCAGAAAGCTTGTTGGCCACAGCATACTTGCCATTTCATTGGACTCATTCAATCTTCTTGAATCATACTCTTTTGCTTTATTGGTTACTTGTAGATCATCAGACATCTTAGAGCTAAAAGACCCTGAAACATCTAACGTTTCCAACTCTTTCACCAATTACATATGTCCTATAGAAAGGAAAAAATGGCACCAAAAAACCAATGAGAAAAATAGCAGCAATAGTGATCTTTTATTCAACAGTAACTTTTTATTACTTATATCAAACACCATACCTTCATAAAGCTAATGCGGGACTGCGGGATTGAGGTAGCTGCAGAGGTTGGCGTGGCTGCGGGGATGCGGAGGCTGCGGGCGGCGGGGCTGGGTCAATGGGTGGGTAGGTTGATTTTTTCTTTCAATTTCAGAGAGGAATGGGGCTGTGGTGCATTGGGTTCAGAATAATGATAAAAAAAAATATAAATTTACTTTTTAATATTTACAGAAATTATATAATCATCCATCTTATAAAACTATTTAATTACAAAATGGTCCTACTTTAGTTAAAATATTAACTCTTAGTGGATTAAATTAACTCAAACTAAAACTAAACATTCGATTAAAATGTGTCACATCGTAGAAGGTAATTTACATGTTTTAGAGGAGTTAGGTAGAACTCACCTTTTTAAAATTATCTTTAATATTTAATTTTATTCAATTTTGTTTCTAACATTTTCTATTTATTTAATCTTGTCCTTAACGTTTTTGATTTGTTTAAAAACTATTCCTAAATATTTTCAGTTTTGTCCCCAAAATTTCAGATAGAATTAACATCTAACAATAATTTTGATACAAATTAAAAACATTAAGAATATAATTAAATACAATTAAACGTTAGGAGTATTTTTGAATAAAATATTAGTAATTTCTTTTGTGAATTGCTGAAGTTTTTTTTTAAAATATGAAAAAAAATATCTACATTGAATTATAGAAGAAAAGAAGTTGAACGAATATTTNCCCCAACCCCAAGACACAGAAGAGAAACCCTAACAGCACAAAGAGACTCACTCTCCCGCTTGCCACTCGCCCCTCGCCCCTCGCCCCTCGCCCTGTCTGACCCACCATTTTGCGGTTCGGTATTTGTTCTTGTTTGTGTTGTGTGCGAATTAGTGAGAGGGTTATACGTGATCTTATCTACTCTTGATGTTTGATACTTAATTGTACCTGAAATTTGAATTATGTTGATCTTTAATCATTGCAGCAGTTGCAAGCTAAGATACGAGGATGGGTGTATTTTGGGGGACTAGGGTTTTGGAGATTGTGAAGAAACATGATTCTGGAGGCCTCGTTTGGAAGAGAATTAAGCTCACTACTACCCGTAAAGCCAACGCCAAGAAGCGTCTCCTCCGCGTTTGGCAGGTATCTGCCATACCCATTCCTATTATTTACAGCTTAAACTATATCTCTTACTGTTTAAGATTTAGGATTTAAAATTTAGGGTTTAAGGTTTACCGCATTTTGGGAATAGGGTGCTTAATATGTATAGCTGCTGCAAACTAAGTTCCTAACTTTGACGGTTTACATAGTGTAGTTATATCCCCGATTTCATATTGGGCATATTCAGTATCTTGGACTGAATGCTTAGTGGTGTTTATTTGTTGCTTCATTTTACATAAGCCATCTCTAGTTAGAGGAGTGAGTACTGAGAGAGAAAATGGAGTACGTACTCTGTCATTGATTCCAAAAGTGTGATTATTGTATGTATAGTGATATATATATACTACTGCTCTGCTGCACATTAGTATTTCTGATTTAACTAACTATAGCTAACTTAATACACTGGAGTATGAGCTAACATCTCTTTCATTTACATAATTATTTTAAACGAAACGAAACGGATACTGTACTTTGGAAGTGAGCTAACATGTAAAATATGTTCTGCGAGAAGTATACCCATGGCGCTATGGTACCTAGAAGAAGTGTGATTGGTACATGCAAACTGGTGGGTAATATGTCTCATAATGGGGCATGTACCTGATCCAAGCTTGCCAAGCTTGGGTGTGGCTCTGGCTCTGGCTTGAATAACCTTAGCCTTGGCTAGTTGCTGTTTCCAGTAACTTCCTTCAAGTAACTTCCCGTGGCACGCCTATTGTGTTTTGTTTTGTTCCATCTGCATCGATTTCTTGTATATGTATTTTTTGTTTCGAGAGAATAACAAGAGTAGTAGTGAACTTGTGACTGTTTCTATCATCAATGTCTAATGTCATGTTATGTGTCTTTTATCTTTGAAGAATGAAGCTGTCCTGAGGGCATGTTCTGAACCACCTCCTCCTAAAAGTTCTTCTGCCAGTAGCAATAAAGCTCATGACAATGTCACACAGAGTTGATAGAAGAGCCATGATGATGGATAATATTAGATCCATCTGAAAGCTGTATCATTAGTGCTTTAGGCTTCCCAATCTGGGAACATTTCTTTTCTGATACTGTCTTCAGGCTTAGCAGGATGCATCACTTAGCCTCTTGTTTAAGCTTTGTTTTCATGAAGAAAAAAATAAGCATTTTTGTCAAGTCTCAGTGCTCGAGTTAGTTATTGCAACTGTTTAGATTTGATTCTGGTATGTTGAGCATCAGTACGATTATGTGCAGCAGGACTTGAATTTGTTTTTCCCCTTGTTTTGAACATGATTTTATCTTACATCTTGTATATATCATCATGATTATTGTAGCAGTGTAATTGAGGTAGTATTAATGAATGAAACTGGAAACTGCATGTGTTGTAGAAGTGTGGATTAAGAATTAAAAGAAGAGTAATTGGAAAGATGAAAATAAGCCATGCTCTTCCATCAATTCGGGATTAAGAAGACCATAATATCTCAAAAAATTGGTAGATAGGAACCATTTGTCATTTATTTTCTCTGGTAAATTACTAAAATAGTATTCGAAGTTTATTTGGACAATAAAATGTCTTCCTTTTATAATTATATTTGTAAAAGGTCACAATAGAATATAATTTTTAAAATCTTTTTGAGAATATATGATTACTTTTGGCATTTTATTTTAAATTTTTCTTGCGTCACTTTGTGCTTGAATTTTTATTTAGAGTTATTTTCATCGTAAGTAGTTTACCGTAATTTAATAGAGAGAAAATTTTGTATTCATTGAGTTCTACACAAAATGAGTTGGCTCACTATCAAAAGGCGAATAACGACAGATAATACAACTATTTTTCAAAATTAACGCGCTGAAAGCCACAATAGAAAGTTCATCCATGAATTGGACTTTTTTTTTTTTTTTCACACATCAAATTATGCACAACCTGAAATTTCACACTTCCATTTCAATGATTTTATACCATGAATGACAAATCTGATTTCAACAATCTTCCATTGCAAGTGTGCCAGTATCATATTCATCAATCATAACAATGGATCATACAGAAACTCAGCAGGTTCAAAAGGCTAAAATAAAAGCTTGAATCAGCATTGATGTTCTTGTATAAAATGGCACGACCGTGAACTTATTATGGATGCTCCTTGTTGCTGTCCAATTTCTCTATTTGGTTATCTTGAAATTCTTTCTTGGATCCAAAAAAGTACTCTTTCACGGTACTTTCTGCTGAAAATATTCCCTTCTTAACCTGCAAAAATGAAATGTGCAAAGCATTCAATTTGTTCATCTTTAGTAACTGGAATCAGAAACAAAGCAATCGAGTGTGATAGATGACTTATTTTCCATGTACTTATCATAGGGTGGAGTGCGACTCGTCACCATAAACGGATCATAGACTTTCGGATGAGTGCTATACAGAACCGTTTCTATTTACAAAGTGGAAACCTTTTAAAGTTCACAATCTAGGTCCATTTTCTCTGGCTCTTTGAAATTTGAGATTGAAAAAATGAAACGAATGCGATGCAAATCAGTATTGAGATTTGTGAGTTGAGATTTCTGAGGGAATTTCTCCCCTAAGATCCCAACTCACAAACGCACTTTTAAGGCGTTTAAAGGCACAAAACTTGCATCAGTTAGGGTCTTGAGAACCAAAACAATACTGACAAGAATGTGAAGAACAAGAAAAGGTTGCACAGATGAATTGAGTATTATAACTAAATTTTTGTTAATTGATTCTGCGGAAAAAGAATCAATTACAAGCCTTCTACTAAGCTATTTATACACCATGTCAAAACCAGATAGCTCAGCAGCAAGTCTAACTACCTATAACCGTTTTCTGTTAGTAAGTAACTACTTTTGCTCGTTTTAGACTCTATTTTTTATTAATTCTTCCTTGAACTCTTATCCTTGACAAATACCATAAGAAAATCACACATTATTCTATAGAGAAATGGATATTGATTGAAGATTGTGGAATGATCACTCATCTATCTTCCTATCTTTTTGATGCTCCGAGACAGATGACATGATCACTACAGTTGATTACCTTTTTGCTGCAATTCATAGAGCAAACAAAAAGACCAACCCAACAAAGGTTCTAAATTTGTAATAAAAGAAAATGAAAAAGGAGGAAGAGAAGAGAGCTTACAGGCTCAAGAACATTGGGTTGAGGATCACAATCATAATCAGCAGTTAAGAGGAAATAAGAAGCAGTTATAGCTGCCACCATGGATACTGTTCTAACAACCTTGTCAGCTTGTGGATTCTTAACCATGCTTTTTCTTAGCTCACTGTGTTCATGCAAGGAGTTATTTTTGTGAAAGTGCGGTTCTACTTTTGTAGAGGACGCCCAGAAACTGGAAGAAACTTAGAAGCCTAGAAGGTTTCAGAAGAAGCATGATTTTTCTTTTGACTTTTGTGTATGTGGCATAAAAAAAAGTAAACAACCATATTAAGTATACATTTGTCGTTTGATTTTTTTTTTTCCCTCCACCTTCGTTATCATGGTGGTTATCATCCTTACCACCATCATTATCATTATTATCTTCTTCACTCAATCAATAAAATATATTCAAATGTATTTTGAAATAAAAAAATACAATAATTTATTACAAATGATATAAAAATGATTAAATATCTTATATATGAGTTTAATATCATTTAATTAGTTCAACAATAAAAAAAAATTGGTTAATTTTTTTTATGTTGTAGTTAAGAAATTTCGGTGTCAAAATTAAGAAACTTTACGTGTCATAGACTCATAGTTAAAAAATTTCTATGCTATTTTCTAATAAACTCTTCACAATTCAAAATTTCTTTTCTTCTTCCTCTTTCTCATCATCATCTTTTTCTTCTTGTTTCCCATTCTCGTAACTCTTCTTAGGGAAAAGTATCGTTTTTGTCCCCAACGTTTGGGTAAGTCCCAAAGTTGTTCCTAACGTTTCAATCGTTCTATTTAAGTCCCTGATGTTTTAAAATTGACTCAATGTTGTCTTGCCGTTAGGGATCCGTTAACAGAATTGACGGCGGGACAAAATTGAGACGATTTTGAAACGTTAGAGACTTAAATAGGACGAAAACGTTAGGGCAAAAAATGATACATATTGTATATATATTATTTTTTTTCTTTTCCGCAAGTTTATATACTAGTCATTCTACAAACATTTCATGATAACTAAAAATCTTTAAGAGTAAAATTATAAAAAAAATTAATTTATTTAGAATGAAAGTAATATGATTAAGTGTAATTTACTTAGATGTGAATAAAAAATAATTGAATACTATGTATAATAAAAAATTGATATTATTGAAGGATAAAATTAAAATTTATTTTTATGTATAGTTTTTGTCCCCAACGTTTTTGTCCTATTTAAGTCCCTAACGTTTTAAAATCGTCTCAATTTTGTCCCGCCGTCAATTCTGTTAACGGATCCCTAATGATAGGACAATATTGAGTCAATTTTAAAACGTTAGGGACTTAAATATGATAATTGAAACGTTAGAGACAACTTTGAGACTTACTCGAAATATTAGGGACAAAAACGATACTTTACTCTTCTTCTTATTTCACCCTCTTAACAAAAGCTTATGTCATCATAGTTAAAAAGTTATTGATATTATTTGTAATAAATTCTGTGAGACTCTCTTTTCTCGTCATCATCATCATCATCATCATCATCATCATCATCATCATCATCATCATCATCATCATCATCATCATCATCATCATCATCATTTTATTTCACATTCTCATAATTTTTCTCATTTCACCATTTTAACAAGAATTTATGTGACAGTTAAGAAATTTTGTTGTCAAAATTAAGAAATATATTGTGTGATGGTTAAAATATTTCGATGCTATTTTTCTGGATAAATTATACAATTCAAATTTTTTCATCCTTCTCTTCTTCTTCTTCATCATCTTTATCTTTTCTTTTTCTTCATCTTTTTCTTTGTTTCATCTACTTACAATTATTCCTATTTCACCATTTTAACAAAAATAAAAACAAGAAAAAGAGAAGAAAAAAATCAAAGAAAAAGAAGAAGAAATAATAAAATGTGAAGAGGAGGAGGAAAAGAAAAATATCGTAGCCACAATAGTAACAACAAAAAAATGACGATAAAGAGAAAACGTACAAAGAAAAAGAAAAAAGAAGTGTGTGATTAGACTTAGTTAACAAAAATGCTTAGATGTGTAACGAAATCGTTCTTTTTATTTTTTAAAATCTTTGGAGCAATAATTTCTTGATATAATTTTTATCAAATTATCTATTTTCATTAAAATTATTAACATTTAAATTTTACATTGTAAAAAAATAATAATTTATGCAATGTTATCA
>NC_029788.2:118420522-118435121 GCF_000816755.2 Arachis ipaensis
TGTCATAGCTATTTTTTTTCTAAAATAAATTATTATAATTTTTTAAACAAATATTATTTATACATTAAAATTAGCTATCAATAACTACCATGTATTTTGTATATAAATGTTTCATACATTTTACCTGTCTAGGAACTTGAGAAAATGGTTCAAGTAAATCTAATTTTCATTTTGTAAAAAGTCATAGAAAAGTGATACTGATGAGCTCTTCTGGTGGTACCATATGGAAGTTTGCATGCAGTTGATAAGGCAGCCACTTTTTGACGAAGTCTATCGCGTGTCTTTGTAACGTTAGCCAATAAAAATCAGCTTGTAGCATTTTCTTTGCTAGTGACCTTGCCTCTAGATGATTTCTACAAATTTTACTGTGGATTTCATCTAAAACTTCTTTTGTCTTCGAGTTCGGAACACATTTCATCAAAAGTGTGGTTATTCCTCTTCTTTAGAGGATATTATGAACTGGTGTGTAGTTCTAAGTTTCTCTTAGCAATCTTCTTACTTCTCTTTCTTCGTGAGGTAGGATATCAAACTTAAGGTATTTGATGGTAGGAGTTATTCATCCCAAGTTTATATTAGAGACTATCAAAGTATATGACTTGTCAACTTTTTTTGCTACTAATGATGATTATAGGATTTTCTGAATTAAACTTTTATTATTATCCCCTGGCTCAGTGTTGGCCAGTTTGGAGAGGACATCAGCTCAACCATTTAATTTTTGAGTTATAGGTTTGATCTCGGCTTCCTGAAACTTGGCCAGTTAATAGTCACCATTCAATTTTCGAGGTACTTGCCTAGACTCTTCTCCAAGTACCACTTCATGTTGGAAACTTTGGTTTGATAGTCACCATTAATTTGTGAGGTTATTACTTGTGAGTCACTAAATATGAAGACTTTCAAGGCACCGACCTCTTTGGCTATTCGAAGACCAGGAAGCACAACTTCATACTCAACTTGGTTATTAGATGCTGGGAAGTTGAACTTCAGTGCGAGCTCTATCCGAGTTTCTTCTCAAATCTCAAGGATGACCCCTACCCCACTATTAGCTTTGTTTGATGATCCATCTACATACAAATTTCAAGTGGTTGAACTCCCTTGTTGTTCCCGGTATACTCTTCTAGGAAGTTGGCCAGGTATTATGACTTGATAGCCATCCGAGCTTTATATTTTAAGTCGAACTCAAACAACTCCACAGTTCACTGTAGCATTTATCCCACAATATTTGTTCTTTTATAAGATATGCTTCATGGATTGATTAGTTTGGACTTTGATATTATGAGTTTGGAAGTAAGCTCGCAATCTCGTAAAGGCCAAGACAAGACCGTAGCCAAATTTTCTATTCTTTGATAGTTCAACTCTACCCCTTGCAATGCCTTGCTTGTAAAGTAGACAGATTTTTGTCCTTCTTCGCATTTTTGTCAAACTCACAAGTTTAACTCGTAAACTTGTACAAGTTTAGGTAGTGAAATCGAGTTAACTCATACATAAATTCTTTTCTGAGTAGACTCGGATAAACTCGATCAAAATCGCAAGTTTAAGCGCGAGTTAGCAAGTTTGTGTTAGGTGCCCATTTTCGCCAAAATGGTGTCGTTTTGGGCCATAAAAAGAGAGGAGAATAACGTTGATGAAATCATGGAACCCTAATCCCTAATGTGGCTCGTGACCCACTTTTCTCCCTATCGTTCTCTCACTCTCATTCTCTCATAGTCTCATTTTTTTCCGTCCTTTGCCACCGTTCATCGCTGATCACCTGCATCCCTGCCGTTCATCTCGTCACTCACTCGTTTGTGTCTCTCTGCCCGTCCGCCGCTTTCTCACTGTCACTCTCTTATTTTGGTTACCACAATTCGTCCATGTTCCTCTGTTTTGTTTGATTCCCATAGAGCCTCTGCCGTCCACCACGATGCATCGTTTGTCGCGTTACTTCCATTTGTCGTGTCCTTTGCTGGTCGTTGTGCAACCGCCGCTCGTTGTTTTTGTCCTTGGTTCGTTCGTTCACTCCATTCAGGTATGTTCGTTTGTGATTTTGCGTTACTGAGTTACTGCATTTTGTAGTTGTTTGTTGTTAGTGTTAGTGTGTCATGTTGAATACTTGAATGTGTAAATTCTGAATTTATGACCTTTGTTAGATGTTACTGGCTTACTGCTGAATTCTAAAATTATGACATTTGTTAGTTGTTACTTGTTACTGCAGAATTCTAAATTAGTTGTTACAGGCACTGCTGAACTTTGAATTTATAACCTTACTAAATTAATTATTTGGTATTGTTGATTTGTTTATTTAGGAACAAAATATCTGAGAATGTTGGTTCAGAAATGATGTTTCTAATGAAGATGGTGAAGAGATGATGTCGATGCCATGGAAGATGAAGATATTGGAGGATTTCAGTTTTAGGCTTTTAGTTTATTAGAACATTTAACTGTTGCTTTGATGTTTTCTTTTTTGTTCAGCTGTGTTATATGAAGCTTTGATTGTGTGTGACTGTACATTCTATGTTGAACTAGATACATACTTGTGTAGGATTTGAATGTGTGTTCTAGAGTACTTATTATAATTGTAGTATTTTTAGTTTATTATATGTTTTGATGTTAAAATTGTTAAGTTTGAATGCCTAAATATATATATATACAAAAAAATTATAACAAGTAAACTCGTACAAGTCTAGGTCAGCTCCATGAGTTTACCTAGACTCGTGAGTTTGACAACCTTGCCTCTTCGTCTTCTCGAATAAGGGTTGTGGCTATAGCCTTATCAGCAACAGCTAGGTACAATACGAGCTCTAATCCTACTATAGGTCGGGTCAGTATGGGGGCTTTACTTAAGAATTTTTTGAATTCCTGAAAAACTTATTCGCATTCTTGAGTCCATTGAAAATCGTGCCCCTTTTTGAGGATTGCAAACAGTGGCAATAACTTCAATACTGAATCGGCCAGGAATCTAGATAAATATATCAGCCTACCATTTAATTATTGGACCTCCTCCAAATAAGTTGGGCTTTGTATCTCCATGATTGTCTTGCATTTTTCTGGGTTAGCTTCAATACCCCTTATGGTGAGCATGAATCTTAGGAATTTTTCTTCCTCTACTGCGAAGGTATACTTAGTGGGATTTAATCTCATCCCATGCTACTTTATGGTGTAAACACTTCTGACAAGTCGGGTAGTAGGATGGCTTTCGTCCTTAGTCTTTGCGAGCATATCATTTACGTAGAACTCCATTAGTTTTTCCAAGTGGGGAAAGAACACATTGTTCATCTGTCGTTTATATGTAGCTGCAGCGTTTTTCAATCCAAAGGGCATGACTACATAGCAATAAGTAGCCTTATGGGTGATGAAGGACGTCTTCTCCTGGTTCGGTCCATATATTGGAATTTGATTATATCCCAAGTAGGCATCCATGAAAGAGAAAAACTTGTATCTTGAAACTGAATCTACCAAAGCATCAATGCTAAGTAGAGGGTAGGGATCTTTCGGACAAGAATTGTTGAGGTCGGTGTAGTCAATACATATCCTCCACTTCTATTTTGCTTCTTTATGAGCACAATATTGGCTAGCTATAGGGGTATTTTACTTTCCTTATGAATCCGGCTTCTAATAGTCCTTGTATTTGCTCATCCACGACTTGTGCTCTTTCAAGACTGAGCTTTCGTCATCTCTGTTGTATAGGTCATAACCCTGGGTACACAACCAACTTGTGGCACATGAGATCGGGGTGGATGCCTAGTATGTCAGAGACTTTTCAAGCGAAGAGGTTGGAATTGTCTTGCAGGAGTTTGACGAGCTATTGCTTCGGCTTTTGACCTAAATTGGCCCCCACATTTGTGATTTTTTTGACTTTTTCTCCTATTTACAACTCTTCAATTTTTTCTTCAAGTTGAGGTCTCAATTTTTCACAAACTCAGACACTGCCTTCTATCGAATTAACCTCTTTTTTCTTTGTACAACCACGTAGACTCAAACTTTTATTGTAGTATTTTCTGGCCAATTTCTGATCTTTCCTTATAGTTGTTGTTCCCTTTGGGGTAGGAAACTTTATGCAAAGATGAAGAGTTGGCACCATTGTAGCAAGTCGATTTAAGGTTGACCGACCTATCAGAGAACTGCATGCTAATGCGACATCTACCAAAATATAGTCTATGCTTAGGGTTCTTGTCTTCATACCCTTGCTGAAGGTGATGTAAAGGGATATGAACCCTAGAGATCGGATAGGGGCATCTCCCAGACCAAAGAGGGTATCTGGGTATGCCTTCAAGTCTTTCTCTTCCAATCCTAGCTTATCAAACGCTGGCTTAAATAGAATATCAAATGAGCTTCCCTAATCTACTAGGGTTCTGTGTAGGGGTGGCAGTGGGGCGGGTAGGGGCGGGTTTTTGCCCTACCCAACCCCGCTCCGCCGTCCTTGCACTCCACTACTACCCGTCCCACCTCTACCCGCGGGTAGTAGGCTGCTCTACCCTAACCCGCCCCCACGGGTACCCGCCCCGCCCCTATAAAAACTTAAAATTCATAACTAAATTAAAATACAAACATAAGATTCATACAATGTCAAATAACTTGAAATTAAAAAAAGATTAATGTTTAATTACTACAAATTTAACAATATAATAAAGAAATTGCATCAAAAGAGTCTTCAATTATTATTCTTGTTCTTCCACCATTTAACAAACCTACATTGAAAACACAACATATAAACTAGTTAAGTTAAGCATTATGATTAGTAAACAGCAAACACAAAGTTTTACCAAATAACTTGGCACCATTTTAAAAAAAAAAAAGTGAAATAATTTTTCAGAAATAAATGCAATACCATTGAGAAGAAAGCAATACCAAATTAAAATTCCAAAGCAAAGGTAACAAAAATAGAAGCAGCCAACACTTATTTCAGAATTGAATAATTTGCATAGAGTTTCCATGGTCAACCAATAAAATAACTCTAATGATGATGCAATTAAAAATTACTATATAATTATGTAGAAATATTTACTCTAACTCTAATTCTGTAAAATAATAAATAAAAAAACCAATCTTAGTAATGCCTCATGCTAAGAATATATAAAAAATGAGTCATATTAACCAATCTCACCACTCTTTACCTGTTAACCACAACCATTCAAGTATTACCCCAGCAAAAATTTCTCAATTATATCGAAAGACCAAATGCAAACTCTACAAGACTGGTTCCAAGTTCCAAGTCAATCTTTTTAAAAGTAAAGCCAAAAACAAATTAGGGTGGTTCTTCATTCTTGTTTAACTAATTTGCTAGTTAGTTGTTAAAGGAACGTGGTCTAAACTAAATTAAAAATTGAAATTAGAGTTGGTCCACGGCAGCCAGTAACTTCAACCATTCATCAAAGGAGGGACTTATCTTGGTCAATATAAATCTTTGGGGGCCGACATGTGAGTTTGAGCGAAACCACCGTAAGACAACTTGGAAGCGAGTCCTTCATCACATGATCAATTCATTATCATTCATTCATGGTGCTACTATATCTACTTGTATGCACAGCAAAATTATTTTTGCAAAACTGCAGGTTGCATTCAAATAAAAAGAAAAATGTTGCAGACGAAATGAATGTTTTGCTTGTTTGAATAAACAATATTATGAGTCTAGTTTGACAAAATCAAAGCATCAACAATTCAAAATAAAAAATCAGAATGCACACAATCAAAACATCAACAACACAAGAGAATAAAAACTCTAATTAGTCAAACTCTAACCAGAACTATGAAATTAAAAATAATTGAAGCTACAGATATAATTTCTTCTTCGGCAACTATTCTTTGGCTTTGGGATGATTTGGGAAATGCTGAGGTACATATATCTTTTATAATAATGCCATATATAATAACTAATTTGGCAAGCAATCGTATACACTAATACACATACTGTGAAGGAAAAATTCTTCATCTAATGATCTAAGAAAAAATAAACTCATACATGCAATCTGTGAAGGAAAAAAAATTGGTACGACTAAAATGACTATTACAATAAAAAATTGATTATACTTAACTAGTTAAAAAAATTAATTTTCTATATTTTATCTCATATATATATATATATATACTTCATGATTCATAGATATTAACCTTTTTGGATGTTGATTTAATCTGATAAAAAAGGGCAGTGCAAGAGACTTAGAGACAGGGGAACTTACGTGTTGGAGGAAGACGGCGAAAAAGAAGGGTTCACTGGTTCAGTACTCAGTAGCTTCGGTAGTGCAGCAATGATGAGTAGGTTCGAGCGTTCGGCAGCAGCGACACGGCGTCAACAGGACGACAGCGCAGTGGCAGTGACTCGGCGACGGGCTCGGCAGGACGGCAGCGCAACGACGGCGACAAGCTCGGCGGAAGAGTCGACAGCGCAGTGAAGGTGACCAGATCTGATGTTGTACTGGGGAGAAGAGGAAGTGACTAGGGAGAAGAGGAAGTGACTTTCCTTCCCTCTTCTCTGCTAGGGTTGGGGCTAAAGGGACGCGTTAATGAATATGAGGAGTGGCTGTGTCGCTGTGAGGATTAGGAACCCTAGAAACTTAAAATTGTGTATATATACATGTACTCCGGGGGCGGATAGGGGCGGGTTTAGCCTGACCCCGCTCATCTACCCGCCCCGATCAAAACTCGCCCCGCTTCGGGTCGGGTTTAAACCCACCTCGATCGGGTTGGGGCAGGTCGGGTACCCGCAGGTTCGGGTACTCCTGCCACCCATAGTTCTGTGAAGGTTTGCATTGGCCAGAATCATTGTTATCACAATTGGATCATCATGCCCAGGTACTATACCTCGGACATCTTTCTTTGTGAAAGCTAATGTAGGCAGGTCTGGCATTTCTTCATCTTCTCCGACTTGGTAGACCTCCTTCAAGTGTCTTTTGCGACAGGACTTTGTTATTCCTCCCCCTCCCCCACGAACCCACTAGCGATCATGTGGATATGTCTCTCGGGGGGTTCTTTGTGGTCGCTCTCACCATCCTCTATCTTCCTCATCACTTTTCCTCTTACTGGTTTCATCTGATCTCCCAGCAAGGTATTTATCCAGTTGTCCTTCTCAGGCAAGCTTTTCAATCACATTCTTTAAATCATAGAAATTATTGGTTGAATGGACATAAATTTTATGGTATTTACAATATTCTGAATAATTTCCTCCTTTCTTACTTCGAATGGGCTTAGGAGGTGGTATTTTTCAGTATGGCATATCTCTCTTTAGACATCGACCAAGAAAACTCGTAACGAAGTGTAGGAGTGGTACCTCATAGGCTTGTCCGAGTTGTAATTTTCTTTCTTCTTTGATTGATTCTCTTTTTCTCGAGACTGATGTTGACTGCTTTGTCCCAATGTAGGTTTCCTCAATTGTGTGGTTTTTTCCATATTGATGTACTTCTTGCCTCACTCTTGAACTTCATACAAAAAGGTCGTGTGCCTCTTTGATATGGATTGTAAGAACAGACTTTCTCTGAAGTCATTTACTAGCCCCATGATAGCTGCTTCAGTGGGCATGCTTTGGTTTCTAAGCAGGTCTTGTTGAACCTTTCCATGTACGCTATGAGAGACTCTCCGATCTCTTGTTTGACGCCCAAGAGGCTTGGAGCGCGCTTGGTTTTGTCCTTTTGAATAGAAAACCTGGTGAGAAAACTCCTTGCCAAGTCGTCGAAACAAGTGACTGGGAGGGAGACTGTAAAACCACTTTATTGTAGCCTTGGTTAACGTAGTCGAGAAGGCTTTACACCGAGTTGCATCAGAGACGTCAACTAGATACATATGACTCTTGAAGTTGCTTATTAGGTGATGATGGGGTCGGTCGTCCCATCGTAAAGGTCCATGTCCAGAATCTTGAAATTTCTAGGAACTTTAACTCTCATGATTTCTTCTGAGAATGGATCTTCACTTTCCAAAGGTGTGGCTTCTCAACCAGCGGGAGGTTTTCTTCTTTTGAGATCGGACTCCAATCTCTCCAATTTTTCTTCTAATTTCCTGCGTCGTCGTACTTCTCTTCGTTAGGCTTGGTCAGATTCACGTTGTCATTCCAATTCAATTTTGAGCTGTTCTAAACGACCTTGGTGTCTATGAACTAGGCCTATGAGTTCGGTTGGATCTTTGTCTCTCAATCCTCCAAGCTTGTGAATTTCAAAGCCGATTCTCCGCCCTTATATGTTTCTATTTTCATCTTCACCAATACCCTTCCCTCTTTCTGATCGTGTGGGTATGACAATTGCCGGATCATCATTATGATGTTCTTCCTCATGGGTTTTGAATCAGAGGTTATGTGTCAAACTCCAAGTCTCCAACAATGGTGTCAATGTTCCGAGACTTATCTGAAACCAATATGCTATTAGGCTTGAACGTGAGATCCAAGTTCTTTTTAATGAGATGTTCCGGCATCTCCTTTGACAAAGTGATATCGTCCGAGCTCTTCAAAGAAATTGGATGTGGTACTTACAAGAGACTCTGATACTTAAGTTAGTAAGGATTTTTAGGTATATTTTTTAGTGGATTAGAGTTGAAAAATACCTGAACTTGATGAGGTATTTATATAGTAGGAAAGATAAGTTTGTTATTTTTCTATAACTTATCCATCTATCATGGTGAGTAGTTATTCTCTACTTTTATTTAGGGGTTGTTGAGATCTCATATTTAAATATATAAGCATATTTGTAGGTGCATTCAAGATTCTGCAAGTCAAGTCATACAAATGAGGTCGTGCATGTAGAGAAAATGGTTTTGGACTCTAAAGTGGACTTTAGTTATTTTAGGTCTCGCTTTAAATTGCGGGTTAGGATATGAACAAAATATATACATAGTTTATTTTATTTTTATTATGTATTTTATATTCCAATTCACATTCTATCTTGGTGACTGATTTTAATATACGCCTAATTTTTTTTTTATAAAAGATTAAATTCATGTTAAGTGTATCTTTAAAAAATAATTGCTAAAGTGTGGAATAAGATACTTCACATTTAATATTTAGAATAAAAGACAAATAGGTGCCTCACCTTTTTAAACGCAGACATTTTAATCCCTCAAGATTGAAAAATACATTTAAATTCCTCACCTTATAAAACGCGTGACAATTATACCCCTCCGTGGAGTTGGGGTTCAAAATGACAACGAAAAATGCTGACTTGGAGATAACGATGATGAGATGTCCGTTTTTGTTGATGATGTGGATGGTGAGCAAATTATTGATGGACAAATCCATCCTTATGCATTAGGTTGCTATTCTATGGAAGGCTTGCTTCTCCTGTCTCCGCCCTCTAATTTTTCTTATAAAATTGCACCGAACCTCTTCGCTCAAAACAACCATCCTACCATTTTCGCTCAGTTTCCCAAGTTTCGCATCGACGGTGGCCTTTCGCCTGTCTTCGTCACCATTTCATTTCAACCTACACAGCAGCAACAAGCCTGAATTTCATCATGGTCACTTTCCTAGGTCCACCTAATATCTACCATCCTAAACCACAATCCTTCCTAACCCCCCACCTCCACTGCCACCGCCGCCAACAATGCTGACACCATCATAACCCCAATCGCACCCTCTAATCCCTTCATTGACGTAATGGTTTCAAAATTCAACACCATAACCACCAATGGGATTCACCGAAAAATTCTCTGCAACCTTCTTGTCATTCGACAACCCATGCCTCGACTTCTTCTTCCATGTCGTCCCCGACACTCCCCCGGACTCCGTCAGAAAGAGGCTCTACGTGGCATAGGCCCACAACCCCCTCACCACACTCAAACTAATTTGTAACCTCTAAGGCGTCCGTGGCACCGGCAGGTCCGATCGCAATGGATTCTACGCTGCTGCCACGTGGCTATTCTCTAACCACCCTAAAACACTCGTAGCCAACGTCCCATCCCTCACCGATTTTGGATATTTCAAAGACCTTCCCGAGATACTCTACAAGCTTCTAGAAGGTTCCGATGTCCACAAGAACTAGAAGCCGCAGGGGCTTAGCGTTAAACGATCTAGCAAGAGAAACAGGTTAAAGAGGAGGCCATTCAAATCAAAGCCCTTAAAGAAGGTTTCGGACCCTGTGGCGGAGAAAGAGAATGCCCATGATTTGAGGGAAGAGAGGAAACTCGCCATGACCAAGAAACTCCTTGATCGTTACAACAGCGATAAGAATTTTCGGCTCCTCCACAATAGCGTCTCAGATCACTTCGCCGATTGTTTGCAAAATGATCTTCAGATTTTAAATTTCGGTGCGTTGACCAATATCAGTCTTGCAGCAAAGTGGTGCCCTTTGGTTGATTCTTCTTTTGACCGATCAACGTTGTTGTGCGATACTATTGCCAAGAGGATCTTCCCTTGCAATGGTAACCCTGAATATGAAGCAATCGAGGAGGTGCAGGGTCCGCAATCGGTTGAGAAAAGACGTTCTAGTCTCTCTGATGTGACAGCATCGTTCTGATACATAAGAATGGATTTGTCCATCAATAATTTGCTCACCATCCACATTATCAACAAAAACAGATATCTCATCATGTTATCTCGAGGTCAGTATTTTTCGTTGCCATTTTAAACTCTAACTTCACAGAGGAGTATAATTGTCTCACATTTTATAAGGTGAAAAATTTAAATGTATTTTTTAATATTATTAAAATGTCCACGTCAAACAAAAGTGAGGACGTATTTGTCTTTTATTCTAATATTTAATATACCAATAAAGTTGAAAGCTGGAACCTTTGAATTTCAATTTTCCTTGAATCCATCAAAGAAAGGAATCCAATTTCGCAATTGTGGTTGGCTGGTTGCAGAAGAGAAGAGTGCAAAGAAGGGCAACAACATCAATGGAAGAACCAAAAGCACCTGAAACTTCTCCTTCTCCTTCTTCTGCCGCTGCTTCTTCTGCACCGACAACAACTCAAAGTTCACAACTTCCTCCTCCTTCACCACCACCAACAACAACAACAACGAGTGGTGCTGCTATTCCTTCTTCAACGAAGAAGAGGCCTCTCGAATCTGATTCTTATTCCAACTACTACAAGATTCGCGCACTTATTCGAGACCTTCGCCCCCATTTCATCCAGGTACACCCCAAACTTGTCTCAAAATTTCTGCTTTTTCCTCCGATATAACTCTCAATCTGATTTTCGTATCTGGGTTGGTTTTTATTTTCTTTATTTTTCTTTCACAATGGTATGAGCTATGCTGCATTGCCCATCTTGCTATGTGTTTTAGTCCAAGTTTTTATTTTTATTTTTTGAAGTTAGTTTTAAGAAAATTAAATTATGTGGTGAAATTGTTGTTCCTTAAAGTGTTTGAATTTATAAACTTGGTGAGGATTTGATTTCGTTTTCTGTTCTTTTCGAAAAAGAGGGATAAAGTTGTGGATGAATTTGGAGAAAAATTGTGTTTGCTTTCTTTTAGTAATTTTAGTACTTTCTTTTTTCTATAAAGTATGATTCATTTTGCTAGGGTTTTCGAGGGAATTTTTAATAGGTGTCTGAAATAATTAGGTAATGAGTGATGAAATTGAGTACAAGATCTAAATTACAGAACCTCTATACAATTAGTAGGATAATTCTTCTTGAAGGGTAACTCTGCATAGATAATATAGGTAGCATTAAAAAT
Organism: Arachis ipaensis; assembly: GCF_000816755.2. Classification (NCBI taxonomy): domain Eukaryota; kingdom Viridiplantae; phylum Streptophyta; class Magnoliopsida; order Fabales; family Fabaceae; genus Arachis; species Arachis ipaensis. Next base: position 118,432,092 of record NC_029788.2, read on the forward strand.
AAGCATTTGGAGAGGAAAGTGGGGTAGCACCTATTTTAGAGAAGATGATAGAATATCGTCTTATGTGTTTTAAACGTGTGCCGAAAAGACCTCTGGAGGCTTTATTTAGAAGAAGTGGATGAGATGGGAAGTAATCCAACAGTTAGAGCTATAGGGAGGAGACCTAGAAAAACCATATGCAAAATTATTAAAAGAGATTATACTAATGGCCTAAATGAAAATATGATTTATGAATGAAGTTGGAACACTATGGTTTCATTTCATCTTTTTGTGGTCCACCCTGTTTAGTAGGACGAGGGGTAGTTATTCCTGAAGTCTGTTTGGAAAGTATGTTGCGACTTACGGCCAAAGAGAATTGTTTTGTGTAATATTGTTTTGATTTTCTGATTGAATATAGTTACAAATTATTCTTATATGTGGACCATGAACTAAGTATTGAACTTATAGGCGGGATCTATCAGTGATGAGTACAAACTTTTGCGTTTCACCCAACTCAATATAAACCCTAGTCGAAAGATTACAATTACATTCTGCTCTCTAGGAATAGTACAATGCTATCTTTAAAATTGGTAAGAAAACTCTTAAACTTTTTTGACGTAACTTCTTAGCCTCATTGCACTTTGCTTCGATCATCATAGCGGCATGTTTATTTTTCTTACTGACTATTGTTTCCTTTGGTTATCTTTCTGTCAACTCCCATGTTCTCATGTATAAGATTATGTTAATGCCATCTATTTGTTTCTTAGTTCCTTCTTATCTGCTCCTGCTCTCTTTTTTGTGAAGATTTGTTTAGTTATATATTCAACCAGTTTGTTACGTTAATTTGTTACCATAACCTATGAAATTTTAATTAGTCTGTTAGGATGAAGCATGCAATTGCCTAGATAAATTGAAGTTAATAAGACTTTGTTCCTAATAGTTATGATGAGTTGAGTAAATCGAATACTTCTATCTTCTTTAAGTTGTGGTAGCTTCTGCTGCTTGAAATGCTATATGAAGTGCCTGACCATTGCTGTTTCATCTTGAAGGTTATCCGAACTCCAGACTACAAAAATAGCAAAGAATCCCGAGAAATTCGAGAACGTAAGAACATCCAGATGAAATTCTATTTATTACATAGCTGATGACATAATAAATTTAGAATGCAAATGCCCATATAACAGCTATGACTCAATGGAAATTTCTCATCAATTGGATTTATATCTATTTATATTCGGATTTGTCCTCCAAAAATAAATGTTTTATCTTGTATGTGATTGGTTGAAACATGCTTTCTGACTTCAACTTGTGCTTGCAGAATTGAAGATTGTTGTGAAGTTATACGATGATATGAAAGTGGAAGCAGTTTCGTTGGCAAAGTATAAGCAAGATGGCCAAACACAGCAAGAGCAGCAGCCTCAACATATGAAGTCTCCGGAGCAGATTCAAGTTGAGAAATCATTCACCTCAAGGGCATCATCTGAAATTAAGGTTACGGCACTGGCTGAAGAAGGTCAAGGGACATATGTAGTTGGTGGATCGGCATTCGGCTGGAATTTCATCACCTTTTCAGGGAAGGAAGCTGTCTATTATGGTAGGACAAAGGAACAATTTCGATCGACACAAGTGAGGACTCAGTAGTGCTGTGTCTCCAGGGCTTAACAAAAGTAGTTTCATTCATTGATAGAGGGTGCTGAAAATCCTCATCCACAAGTACAGTGTAGAAGAGGTTTACATAGAACATTTATATCATTTAGTTTTTTGCAATTGACATCTAAAATTTTCCAAGAGGCATGGCACATGTGCTGTAACATTGTTTTTTGCTGAGTTGGATTAATCTGAGTCCAGAATTATTATTTTTCCGATTAAAATACTCTGGAAAAAGAAAAGAAAATCCATGTATCTTATGTTGCTCTTTGACCAAGACTGGCAGGTAGCCAAAAAGAATTGAGCTGAATGATTGAACTATGCTGACTAAGGAATTAGTAATCCGTAAATTACAATCAACTTGCATAACATACTTCAAAACCAATAGATAGATATCTTTTCTTCTTAACCAATGATGTTAAAATCAAATTCTGTTGGGTATGAAAATTCACTATTAGAAAAAGCATGCACCCTACAGAATCTCTTCTATTATACGACTAAAATTGACTCTAATAGGAAAAATAGGAAAATACTTGTTGATTTAACCAAAAAAAAAAAAATAGAGATGCTTTAGTACAATATATGAACTACAATCACTTGTAAAGTAAGAAAAAATGTCTGAGCCCGGGTTCGAACCGGGGACCTCTAGTGTGTGAGACTAGCGTGATAACCAACTACACCACCCAGACGAATGATGTTAATAATTTTCTGGTTTATGAATATAACTACTTGTTAGCATTGAGAATTTCATATTAAATCTCTAGAAATTTTATTTGGATTTTCTTTCGAGATACACACAATCTTTTATATATTTTTTTTAGTAGAAGTAACCTTCAAGGTATAAGAGTAAAAACATAAGCTAAGTTCTTTGTTCCTTAAACATTTGCGTTGATACTAATATAATTAAAAGAAAGTTAAAGTAAAAAAATATTTTATTGGGTTTTGCTTACTCATTACCGAGTTAAAAATGGTACGTCTTTATAGAAAAAGTAAGTTTTAAGTTTCAAATAACAATAAATATATGAAATTTACTATTTTTAAATCTTTAACGAGTAAAAAATTCGTTAAACATAACCAGAATGAAAATTGATTGAACCAATACTCCATATTATTTGTGAATTTAGGATAAGATTAGCACATCAATAAAAGATAACATTACCATATTATTTATGCATTTAGCATCCTTTACAAGGTTTGAAACGAATAAAGATCAATAGATCAAACAACAAGCACTTACAACACTTATTAGAATAAAGGGATTTCCCTGAACAGGAACCACATGTTCGCCTGCATTTTCAGCTACCTCACAACTTAGATTTGATGGCTGAATTTGGAGTACTAACTTTCCTCATTAGACCTTCTTGAACCAATGATACAAGGTGCTGAAAGTAATACAGTAAGAAA
>NC_029788.2:118435534-118441647 GCF_000816755.2 Arachis ipaensis
TTGGGATGAAAAAGGAAAAATAGTAACACAAAATCCCTTACTTCTCCCTTCTGATTGAACATTTGGCCTGAGACATAGCCACGCGCATTGGAGGTACTAGGAGAAAAGATCTATAGAACAAATCAAGTTTACCAAGACATTAACATCAAACAAAACAAAATTACAAATTAAGAAGTTTTCGGTATGTATAGTTCAAATTAGGTACTGCTCGATTAGTTGATGATAACTTTAGAGTGGTTGACAAGTAGAATGTATTGACTCTAACTAGCAGAGTTGTTGATTTTTCTAAAAGGAGAAGTTTTCACTAATAATTTTTCAATTTTCTCAAAAAATTAATCACTAGAGGAAAAAGATAATAACAATGGAACACTTATGACACTAACCACAAATAGAACCCAGTCATCAGCTCTTAGAGGGCGATGAAACCACATCCTGAAATAAAAATTGAAAAGCATTTAGTAGCTTGACACATGTTAGATATGGCACAAATGTTAATACTTATTACACAACAAACAGTGGAACTTGTACTTACGAGTGGTCTAGGCTAACAGCCCGGGCCTTGAAGCCCTTTCGACGATGAGGGTTTAAGCTAACTTGAAGAAATATCAGATCAGAAGCATATGCCACCACACACCTACAACAAAAACCACATGTGTAGGTTGTTAGTTGCGTTGTTCTATGAAGCGTTTGAATTTTGGCATAAGGAAAATGAGTTTGTGCAATGGCATTGTTTTAGACCCAAAGCCTTGGTGCCAAAATCGCTAAACCAAAAGCAGACGTATCAAATAAGAAACAAAAGACATTTACCTATGCAAGGCCTGATCATCTGAAAGTTTCCCCTTTGCTCTAAACCAGTATCTCAAACTGCACACAATTTATTTTTAACAAAGACCAAAAAGGAAATTTTAAAAATAAATAAAATTACACTATGTTTAGCAATTAGCATAAGAAGTTCTAGACATTAAGGCTCTATTTGGTGGAAGATGTTTTAAGAGCTAGGAAGGCAAATATAAATGTGTAGGAGTGGTACACCCATTGGCATTCTAAATCTTATAAAAATATCATAAAAGACCAGTATAAATGTAAGGGAAAAGGTGCATATAGCATAATGCTAACCTGGGAGGAGATTTGGTCTGAGTTGTTTTAGTTTTAGGCTCACAGAACCTTATCTCTATGGGCCAGGGAATGAACTCGGATGTAGCAACCTTGTTACGGTAAGTTCTGAAGCAACAAACTTATCATTATGGCACATAAAATGATCAAATATACTATCTAGAGCCTGAAAAAGTTAAAGCAAGCATATAGGACTATGTTGCATCAAGTAAGCAAATATAGGACTATGTGGGAATAATAAACCTTACCTTGGGAGACGAGGGTCAGTAAGACGTTGTTCCCGTAACTCTTCCATTGAAAGAAGCTATAACAGATATCAAAATTAAATAATGTAAAATCCAGATATCAATTTGAAAATTCTTGATCACTGTAAGCTTGGTACTTGCCTCATCTGGATTAGGGACAGATGGCATAGTCACTTCCTGGTGTTCAAACCCAATTTCTTCTTTCTGTGAAGTTAAGGAAATAACTAAGCATGTGCTAATTTAGAGCAGAATTCCTGAACTAGAGTTAGAGACATATGTTATAGAACATGTATTAGCCAAGAAACAAAAACCTAAATGCAGAGTTGCTATTTCATGAATTTTACCCATTCCAGCAAAGTTAGAATTTATATGATGCAATAAACAAAGTAAATAGTATTAAAGTCTCTATGACCAAATGGTCTACAACTATTAGAGCACACAATGTCATCATTTTGAAGGGACAATTATATTATTCCAAGTCAAGAAAATTAGTATTACTTGAAATGAAGCCATCAAAGTGAAAATGATATTTCCCTTTTGAATTGCATCCACTCTCCTCGTGGCAAAGCTCTTCCCTTCACGGAGTCTATGAACTTGATATATAATTGGCACTGGAAAAGAGAAGTTTGGACTATGTATAAAATATATTGTCCTTAATATTACTATTATTAGCTACTGAGCAAATAAATTAGCAGCATACATGCATATATGCATATCTGATTTTCCAAGTATGAAGAAAATATTACATGATTTACTTAAATACAAAGTGTCATCTTACAAGGAAAAAAAAAACTTCTTAAAGTATAGAAACTAGAAAACGATAATGAAACCGAAATTCCTAAACTATAAAGAAACTTTTTCTTAATAAATATTGAGAACGGAATATAAGTTACTTGAAATCATTATGGTTATTTGAAATCGTTAGATGACTATGATCTATCTTATGCTTTTGGGAGAAATGGTTTCATGACATGGTATTAGAGCTTTTATGACCTAAAAGTCAGTTCAATCTTTATTACCCCCCAAACGAAAAGAATTAGCATAAAACAAACAAAAAAAGAGAAGGAAAAAAAGCCTATATAAATTCATCCAATCTCAAAAGAGGACTCTTGAGTCTTGTATGAAGGGATGTGTCAAAAATATAACCATTCAAATTATCACTTATATTTATTTCTCTTGGATTAGCTAATGAACTAATCTTATCATAATAGAGATAAGCATTTTGAGCAAAGGAGACAAAGTTGAAGACATTCTATCATCACGCAAACTAGTAAAGGGAAGAAGGGGAGTTCTCGTATGCACACACACACACACACACACACACAGAATCAAGGGTGGGGTTGAAAAGATAGAATAGGATTTATCAAGAAGGGAGACATTTGATTGCCAACTAAGAAAGATAAGGGTAATATAGGTCATTAATAAAATAGGAGAAAACTTGCTTGCATAAAACAACATAACATGTGGTCAAGAAAAGAAAATGAATCCTTCAAGTAAGGAAAAAGCAGTATGAAGAAACAGAGAAGATAGTTACACCAAACTTTGTCAACAAAATTCAGGGATCACACATGCTTACTGTTAAAATCCCCAACAAGAAGAAAATAGGCATGCAAGCTATGAACAACTTTAAGACAATCAACAGATTTTGATGCTGCAGCCAGTGCCTGCATGTTACATATTATGTCAGCAGTTTATCAGTAGAGGCTGCTACTGGCACGAGTAGCATAGAAAGAAGATAAAGTAGTTTTACCATACCTGTCCAACTGTCTGTCCACCAAACACCTTCCCGAATTTTGGAGCCTTTGGAGGGGTGATTCCTCGGAAGATATCTACCTTCAATGATAAACAACAGAAAGACATGAGCTGAATTATGAATATATAGCATGTTACTTTGTACAACCAAAGATAAACCAGGACAATCACATCTGACTAGTTTCTATCTCCTCTTCTAGCATATACATAAAACACACCTCTATAGGCTCCAAATGCAATATATGCTCCACTAGCGAGCATGTATCAACAGGTTTTTCTTCACTCCAAATAGAATTTGGCTGTAGCAGTGCTGAGTGCTCATGAAGCAGCAATAAACATGACAACTGCAACAGCAAACAAAGAAAAATAATAAACTGAATTAAAAAATCCATTTTAATTAAGAATGTATCTCTTGTACTTGTCATTGCATACTGAGCTGTTGCATTGAAGAGCAACAGAATGAGAAACTAAAAAGGCACCTTAGTCAGAGCTATGACATCAGCTTGATGAACAGCATTTGCTAGACCTGCAAGTTGTAGATCATATTAGTGTTCTCACAATATAGTTATGCATCAATTTAAGGGAATATCTGTAATAAGCATATTAAGAGAATAAAACAATGAAACTATAAGAATGAAGTTGATTACCATAACCAAAATAGTCATATCTTTTTAATAGAAATTCTGGATGATTTTCATCATCAGTTCTATCCGATCCAATAACTTCAGCCTGCAAGACAAGAAGCCGACTTTCAGCACAAAACTGTCAAATCCAAAATTACTTGTAATTAAAAAAATTATTCACTACCCCTTTATCCATCAGTAGCTTTTACCCTTAAATCACTAAAAGCAATCCAATGAATGTTGTATATTGGCATTGTTTCTCTAAATTTTGAACATCCTAGCAGTTTTCAATTCTATAATACAGCATGTAAAAGAAGCATACCTCTCCTTCAAATATGAAGTAAAGCCCATCTGCAGGTTCCCCCTCACGAACAACATACTCTCCAGGCTCTACGCAATGATAACCCATCATTCATCAATCGAAAGCATAAAATCAATGTATCTATTGGAACACCAACCAATTTCCTTCGAATGAAACATCCGTCCAAGTTCGAATAGATTATTGAAATTCAGTATTTCATAAATTATCTTTGAATAGTTCTTTTTTAAATAAATTTTGAAGTTGAGAGGTGAAAAGCCAACCATAAAAAAGGCTCAATACTGTCAAGAATCTTAGTTGCATAAGTAGATTGTAGATATACAGAACTAGATTAGGAATGAATATTTTAGCTAGTCAGCTGCTGTAGCACCTATTATGAAAATTTTGGCATGCAGCGGAATGGCCTATAGAAGCCATTGTAATGAGAGTAAAGATGGAGGTAATTCAATAACTAGAAGATCTAAAAATCCATAAATGAACCCATTAAAGGAAATTTGCATTTTAATAGTTTTAATATAAACATAATTTGTAACATAACACTACAAGTCTATTATAGTGTCGACTATGTAGTCTACTTGGACAATATTGAGCTGTCCTGATAGTAAAAACACCCAGTAAAAGGAATGACTATGTTAGTCATCTTATCAAAAGTAGTATAAGCCCTGCCCATGTGTTTAAAATTCAACATAAATATACAGTCATCGTTTCAAGAAGGTTATATAAGATAGAGCGGCACCTGATAACAAATGGTAAAGGAAGATCAAGATTGACAAAACCATTCATGTAATATAGAAACAAAAGCAACAACAGTTCCAATTCATTGTAATTGATTAATTAACATGTTGGTTAACCATATTAAAAGACATGACCAGATAGAAACTAGGCAATCATTGGCTTATCAAAGTAAGATTCAGTTTCTAGTGGTTTAACTACACACACAAACCATGTATCAAGGTTGTTATATTACTCCAAAAGGAAAAAATTAAAGTTCCATGCTATAAACAAAATTGGGTAAATTACCAAAATGATACTTGAAATTTATAGTTTTATGAAAATATCTTCAAAGATACCAACGACAAATAAGGCAAAAGATTTAAAAATGTGACAAAAATAACCAGGCATTATAGACAGTACTTTAGAGATCGGATTGTGACATGGTTTTTTTTGTAAACATAATTAGGAAAATATGATCTTTTCATATAAAATTTGGTTATTTTAGTCCAAGTGAATTATTTTGTGATTTGTTTTTGAATGATCGAGAATTTTATATAAAAGGAAAAATTTTGCTTCGATTTTTGCCTATACCTTTTAAATAGTTATTCAGATGTTCCAAAAATTTTGGATTAAATGCACAAGTCATTTGCAATTGAAGTTCATATCTTTACTAGATGCTTTTGTGGCTACATGAACTTTCAGATATACCATTTAGTAGTTTACCCAACAAAATTTCAACATGATTCATTAGCAGGGAGTTCTAATCCATCAATCAAACAAGTTCTAACTTTTCAAAAACTCAAAATCAAGGATAATTATTACCATAGTGCTTAACAATCACAAGCTGAGAAATCTTCCTGACGGAGGAGCTAGGAAGTCTCTGTAGCAGAGGAACACACCCGAGGAACTCAAACACTGCTAAGATCAAACGAAACGCGCAAATTAGAATATTCTCAGCATCGAAATCGAAGAAGATGAATAGAATTTGGTGAGAGAGTCACATACCTTGTTCTTCCTTGGCCATTGAGCTCAGCCAATGAACCTAAAGGTAGAGAGAAAGAGAGAAAGTTACTTACACACTGCGAAAGTGTGAAGATCAGTGTCTTTGGCAGTGTACGGTCAAAATTGATCACCTTTTCTTACTGTCACTGAAACTTTATTTGACATTTGAAAATTATGTATTAAACACGTGAATTATAATTTCTGCGTTTGTAATATTTTATTTATGGCTGTACACCATCATGCATTAGATAATGGATTTGGAACTAAATTGTTTATGTAATAACTAATAAATAAGGAATAATATTTTATTGAATTTAGTTAACATCTGTCCTAAAAATAATAGTA
>NC_029788.2:118442248-118471451 GCF_000816755.2 Arachis ipaensis
AAGATATGTAAATCCTATTTTATTTTGTCCATCACACTCATCATTCTAGAAAAGAAAATTATACAGGTATTGAAAAAAAAATTAATGTATAAGAATTAATTAAAAATGTATCGAAAAATAAATTTATCGTACAAGAATTCAATTACATCGAATTTATTCTTAATATATAAAAGTAGATATATAAGTTTATCCACATTACTTTTAAAACATCTTTTTCTTTTTACTAATGTCATATCAACAGCATCGTTTACTTGGCAAAATATTAGAATCAACCACTCAATTTTTGTCAAAATCGACTATTATTTTCAAGTCAGCAAAAAAAAAATACAAAAATTTGTAATAAAATTTGTAACCTACAAAAACATTCAATCCATATCCATATATTTATTATATCTCACCGTTATAAATAACACAATAAATTTATAACTCCAATAATTAATTTGTTAATTTCTATAAATAACTCATTAAATATAATAAATATTCATATTGTAATAATAATATTAATAATCATAATAAATTTTACGTTACAAATATTCAAATTTCATACTATTTCAACTAATTATATAAGTTTCCAATCACTATTCCCAAGAAAAATCTATTTTCGAACTACACAACATTTCAAACTTACTCAATGGAGTATCATTATTTGGACAATATCACCAAACAAAAAGACAATTGATTTCAACTAAAACAAATACAAAAATCAAATCACCAAATAAAAATATCACTTTATACAACTCCAACATCCAATTTTAAACAAAATAGCTTTTAAATTTAACTTTAATTTACATATATTTAATTTAAATTTACAAAATTTATTATATACTATTATTAATTTACTATTAATTTACCGTCCGCGCATCTCATTCTAGTTAATGTTTATGCTTGCAATGCTAAACGCTAACGACAATTTCATTGTTCTGGTATGTTTAGTGCGTTTGTTTCCAAAGCAAATTAATTTATTATCTAAAATTATTAATAAAAATATATTACAAATATGCATATTTGATAAAATTTTAGTTCCCATCCCAAATTTTAATTTCATAACTCCAGCGAAATATAAAATGATAACCTAGCATATAAACTTGTATACATCATAAAGTAGCATGTACGAAAATAATAGTTCACTGTAGCTAACACAAGCTCAGTGAGTTTGCACAATGATGTATGCACAAATTTTACATCCCGGTATTAACGGATGTTTCTTTGATAAAATACAAGAAAATGAATAAAGAAAAATAGCTTATTTTAATCTATTTCTACAGCTACTTGGGCATCAACTAGTATCTGTGGTAGCAAATGACTATCTTTACCCTTCTATGCTTATGTAACTGGCTACTCCAACATTTTCACATGGGAAAATAATACACTGTACACATTCCACCGGAGTCTCTTCCTTGCTTACTTGCGGTTATACCTGAAGATCAAGAACAGCTTCCCCTGCAGGAAATATATATAAGGCGTCATGAACCCTAATTAAAATGCAATCAGTGAGCAATGACAACTACTTCGGCAGCTACTTAGACTCATTTCATGTTCTATTGCAAAATTAAAATGATTCCAGTCAGAAAAGAGTCTCATGCTATGAATTTGAGTGTTGTATGTGCACACTTGTCAGCATGTAACTAAATCCACTCTTTTAAATAAACTTGATTCTTGTCAGCAACAAGCTAAATGTGAAATTTTTTTCGTCAAACTTACCATGCATCCTCTTGACAAATCGTTCAAACTCTCGTAGGTTTTGCTGTTCCATAAGTAATGGACTAAGCCTTAGGTAAGTGAAGGAAGAAAAGTGCCTTCCATCTGGATCATTCATGGGTTTGGCACTATCCAAAGCCTTGTTATAGGTAACTCTGTTTAGGCAAGGAAGTGCATTCTCACCGGCAACTGGTAAGCCAAGATCCCAACCTGCATTCAATACCTGCAATGCACGATAAGACATACAGATTAGGGTTTGTGAACTGCGATAAATCTTAAGCACTAAAACATAGTTCTAAACACAAGCAAGTAATCATAAATATTCTTTATATTCACGAAGAAATTGCTTATACGTACTACTGTACTAGCATAAGAAAAACAAAAGAGAGAGAGAAAAAATTGCTAACTCGTACTTGCCAGACTAATCCCTCAGGGTCAGCGAATGCCTTTGGAAAGACCTCAAGCTGGTTCAATGTGTTTAAGTCGGCACAAGCAATGTTCAAGCTAACTCCATTGCTCTTTAACATTTCCATAATAGCCACATAGCCATCGCGATTACATGGGTTATAATACCCAGCAGTTAATTCAGCAGCATGACTAGCAGTCTTGTACCACCAGTAAATATTTGCCAACTGTAAAGAAATAAGATATATATCAGGACAGACTACAAGGACACAATCCACAAAACACAATCAAACCCACAAAAACTAAAAGAATAACCCTACAAATGGACAAGCATTAATGTTCAGTTAATTGCACAGAAAGAATTCTTTCCCTCCACTTCCTTTTTCCCTCTCATCTCATTTTCTGGTGATTGGCACACTATTGTTTTCTGGTGGCTGTAGATGAAAATTTATACATAGCAATATCGGTCCATAAAACATACTTTTTTGGTCAGTGGTAGGGTGAAGTAATTGGCAAGAATTAATGCAACATTGTGCACAAATGGTGAGAGCGTTGCTTCTTGGAAAGACTTTCTGAGAAAGTTATATTTTCTGGATATGCTGTGAGATGAAAATGGGTTGTCAGAAATCATGTTATGTTCATGTGTAAAGTGGGATGCTTAAAAGCATTGCAAATTAAATACCTCACAGATAAAACTATAACCATATCAATCATGTGATTCCTTATGTTTTAAGACAAAAACATTCTGATACATAATGGTCAACGAAACTTTTTTAAAACTTAGATTACAATTCTGCTTAAAGAGAACCTAGATTACAAGTTCTTCCACATTTTATGAAAAGTTTCATTTTCCTTAACTTACCTTTGCAGCAATGCAGGATCCCTCGAAAGCTAATTTTGCCAGAGAAAGTACCCCGTTTCCATGATCAACTAAAACCTTAGAATACCAATTAAGGAAAAACCTGCCATAGAAGCCATCATAATCACCCCCATCGCAAAAGAAACCTGTTTCGTGTGGCTGAGAATTATAGGTACCCGCATTATCTGGTCCCCTATCCCAAATAGAGTGTCCCCGTGCTTCAGCTGCTTTCTTGAGACTTTTCAACATGTATTGATCATAGCACTGCCCATGAAGTAAGAAAAAATGATGAGCAAAGTGGTGAAAACGATACATAACACGCATCACCGAAAGGATGTCAACAACAGTAGGTGAATAGGAGAGGACAACCACAATCACAGGCCATGTATAATATGTTGTGGCAAGATGTTTTCTGAAGATGAAGTGACCATTAAAATTTAAGAATTTCTTTCCAATGAAAGACAACATAGAATAGCACAAACTAAACATTGCTTATAATCTTAGCCTATTCTAAGAATTTTCGTTCCTAGGAAGTAGGAACATGCCCAGATTTCTCCTCATTCTCTTAAAATCAACAAACTAAAACTCGTCCTCTATGTCAATGGAGGTTGAAAGGCCCTAAAGAAAATGTCAGAAAAACATGTGGACAAGAATAATTAAGGATACTACATATAGCTGAAACCATTTCTTTTGAGCCATGAATTATCTACATCTACAATAACAAAAAAAATCTTATCCGGTATCATAATCGATTCACTCTCTCAACTGGTTCGGATTGTTTGGGGGTGGGGGGAGGAAGGAAGTTCAATATATTGAATAGAATATAATTTGCTTACAACAGCCAAAGATATTTGAGCAAATAAAGCATATGTAACGAAAATTTAAGCCAAAAATGGGAAGACTAAATACATGAAAATATAGTATACTTACGAAAATAATTACCTGGAACTCACCAACACCAGGATATCTCCAACCATGTTTTACAGGACAAGATGGATATCTTAGCTCTCCGCACGGACCAAGTCCAACTTCAATCATAGAGATGAAACTATCCTCAAAATACTCATCAAATTCTACCCGGAAACTTCTCATGAAATCAAAATAGACCTACAAAAATGTTAGATATGAAAGTTATATACCTTAATTTTATAAGCATATCGTAAAATGGAGACTCTGCCTCATACTTTTCCCAAACATGATCCAAATAACTTAGACAGACTTGACTCGCTAAAAAATGTTTTATTTAAAATACTATGCAATGCCTTCACACTTAAAATGACATGATTTAATAATTACTTCAAATCTGGTTGACAATGTCTATAGAGATGTACCCTGTCATTAAACATATATTAGTTATTTCTTACTAATTGTGGTCACTAACAACAAATGGCTCCCCATGGACCAGGGTCAACTACATGGATCAACTGATGCTGCCAATATGCTAATAATAGAAGAAAGAAAAAAGAAATAGTAATGATGATTGTCATGTCAATGTCGTTATTACCTCTAAAGCAGTCCGACCTCTTAATACCCGTTCCTTATCTACTCCCCAAGAAAGACATTCAGGGTTGTGTCTTCCCTCTCTGTCAGTGAAGAAGATATCAGGATTGGTCCTACCAATTTCTGCAACCCAATGGGGCAAAGGAATGCAAACATCATCACCAAAATTGCCTCCACATTCATGAAACGACATCACAACCTGGCCAAGTTTCAACAAAGACAAGTTACTACCTGAGCCAGATTGCAGCAAGATAGAAACTTACAATGATTCAAGTTGCTAATGAAACTCACCTGCAGCTTAAGCTTCAGCTCATGCACCATCTGAAAGAGTCTCTTGTAACCATTCCAATTATACTCTTGTGGAGCATGTGCTTCTACTATTCCCCACCAACAATTAACTGTAACACCATCAACGTTTATTGATTTCAATACTTTCAGCTGCTTTAGTAGACCATCCGGATCAACAAGCTCACACTTTATATTGATCACTCCTAACTGTCAACAATGTAGAGAGAAAATGCTTACTAAACATTAAATTAAGAATTTCTGAATTAGGAAAAAGGAAGATATTTTTGTTTCCTCTCCCATAATAGTTACATAAATTTCCCAAAACAATATACACAAAATGCAGTATGCAGTAGGAACTACTCACTACAAGCATATGAAGAAACCATGATGCAGAAATTTGATGAAATAATGTGGGAAAGAAAGAGAAAAATTAGCTTACCGGTAGCATCACATACACTGGAACATATGGAGTACCGGCCAGATCACGCTCTGATAATCTGCAGGGCAAGTCAATAATCTGCAAAGAAAATGGTGTAAATTGTAAAATCAATGCCAACAGATTTACCAGCTAAAGCCACCATGTTGAATTTATAGGCAAAACTAAAGGGATGACTATGCCTTTTAGGATAATTATATATTGGCCACATAATTACCATATACCTGCTTCTCATGAACAGTATCCATTGAACCACTGCCAACCAAAGGTTGATTGTCTCTCTGTAACTCTCCATCCCCCACCATGGATGTTTGAGACCGGGAACTTGAGGATAGATCATAAGGAGATGGAGTTGGCATGAAAACACCTTTTGTTTGACATGTATTATACTCTAATGAGCTCCTATAGCCAGAAGCAACTCCCCTGATGGAAGCAGATGGAGTTGGTTGTGAAGGCACTGGAGAAGATGGAGTGACAACTGCAGAATTACCACCAGTTGGCCTTTGACCCTGTAAGGTTGAGAAGAAAAGGTCCAATTTGGGTGTTTTCTGAGATTTGTTAAAACTGAAATTTGCAGATACAACAACAGTAATAAGATTTTAAAACATCAAGTACTTTTAGCTTGTCATAGCCAAGAAAACAACTAAGGTACAAGTACTAAGTATAAGTGTCAATGTTTGGTTGTATAATAGTTCTCAGTAATAAAGTCCTTCAAAACATAACGGTCACAAGGAGATTTGAAGGATAAACAATACTCAGGCCATAGTCCACTCATTTATCATGGAAACCACACAAATATACACCAAATCAAACTCCTTCAGAATAAAAAAGTCTAGTTCAGGTCTCACCTGGGATCTTGGAGGAAAAGTAGTGCCATCAGGAAGAACCACCCACCCAGCTTCTCTTGCTAAAGCAGCAATAACATCATTTATGTCTGCTCTAACTCTAAGATTGTAGTTGCCATGCCTGCGAAGCCCTGCCAAGATCTTAGCGGTGATAGCCCTCCGGCGCCTCTCTCTTAGCTTTGTCCGTTCTTTCTCTTCTAGTGGTCTACATCTTCGAGCAGATCCACCTGGGGTTCCAACTTGTTCTTGAAACTGCTGTTGCTGTTGAAAACTGTTGTCACCACCAGCAGTAACTAAACCATTCCCACCATCAATCCCTACCATCTCCGAAGCATTTCCATGATCACCTCCATTTTCCTCTTCATCTCCATCCTCATCATCCTCTTCTTTCACATCCATCTCTATTTCTTCATCATCATCTTCGCTGGTTCCAATAAGCCTCTGCATATCAGTTGCCATAATCCCACTGAACCTTCAGTATCTCAATTCAATTATCTTACTGACTTGTTGATTGCCAATGCAATCAAGAATCACGAATTACATCCAGTTCAAAATCTATGACATTGGGAATTCCACATTCTGCAAAAAGACAAAATCAGCATTAGCACTTCACCAGCAGTACTAAACACGTAGCAAATTTCCCTCCTCTTTAAGCCTTATTAGTTCATACTTCATACTAATACAAAGAACAACAACAACAACCAAGTCTCCCTATGTCTACAATTGTAAAATTTAAATTACTTCATATCACAGTAAAAATAAAAAATAAAACCGCAAACACAATCACACATTACACTTAATTCACCAATTCCATTCCTCAGCTCAGCAGCAAACAATTATCCCCTTTTTTTAAATACATATCTACGAAATTTCGCGTTAATTTCACGAATTCCAGCACGATTTTACCTTCCATCTCGAAATCACAGCTCGATCAACAAAACTCTGGCAAATCCGTCTTCTGCGCGCCAAATTTCGTCAGAACCCCGCCGCGTACAAAAATCGCCGGCGGCCACCGCGGGTTTCCGGTGTGGATCGAAGGAGAAAGGAGGGAATCAGGATCAGGAAGGATCAGATCGAAGGGAAAGAAGACGACAGTGGCGTTCCCGGCAGTGAATTTTCCGGCGAGCGAGTGAAGAGGTGCCGCGCGTGCGAGCAAAAGCATGCGAGGTGTGCACAGGAAACTAGGGTTTCTCCCGCTCGCTCGCTCGTGCCGAGTGTGCGAAGACGAACGTGTTTCGAAATCGTGGCACACGAACGAGTCGCTCGTGTTAATGTTAATCTATACAAGTGAAAACAAGAAAAGAAGAATACAACACGAGAAAAAGCAAAATTAAATAGTAAAATGATTAAAACTCTTCACTTGATGATTGACTTTGTAAACCTATTTCTATTTCCCTTTACCTGTTGACTTCTTGAGATGTCATAAGACTCAATTTAATCTTTATGTTTCCAATAACCAATCAACTTGATCATTGAATATTAAAAAGTTGAATTGGATTCGCAAATTATGTTGGTTCTGCCATCGTCATCCATTAACATAAGGCTTTGTTTTACAATATTTTACATTTTGAAATTAAACATACGATAAAGTATTACTTTCGTCATTAATATTTTGAATTAAATTTTAATTTATTGTTTAACATTTTAAATGTTTTATTTTAGTCTCAAAATATTTTAAACGAGTTTAATATTGTCTCACAATTAAATTTGACACAAACAATTCATATATTTAAAAATTAATATAATATTTAATTTTAATACGTAAGTAAAATTGACTTACCAATAATCAGAAATATAAAAATTTATTAATTATTCAAGCTAAAAATTTAATGATAAGACAACATTGAATTCGTTTTAAATTTTTTGAGGTTAAAATAAGATGTTTGAAACATTAGGTTACATTTAAAAGATAAACTGAGATTGAGACTAAATTAAGTCTCTATATTGTGTTTGGTGCAAAATGTACTAGATTGAGTTGTGTCTTAGTATTATGTTTGGTTTAAGATAAATATGGAGATTGAAGGGTAGATTTGAAATTTGAAAAGCTAAATGAAGGTATTTTTGAGAAAAAAATTTATTAAGGTTTTAGTTTCTGTCTTAAAAAATTTTAGTCTCCAATGTTTTCACTTTTTGGAGGTACTGAAGTGACTAAAATTTTGTGTCTCAAAGCTAAAATTTTTTAGTTCTAGTCTCTGGCTACCAAACATAATAATGAGTTCTACTCTTCCAATTTCAGTCTCAGTCTCTAAAAATAAACATTACCTTCGGTAGCGTTTGTTTTTATGTACTAGGACAAAGACTGAGAGACTAGGACTCATAATATGTTTGTTGATCCAGAAATTGGTACTAAAATTTTAGTCTCTGTCTCTAAATTTCAGTATTTCAATACCTCCAAAAAATGAAAATACAGAAAAATGAAATTTTTGGAAACAAAAACTAAAACTTTAATAACATTTTATACCTAAAATACCCCTATTAAAATTAATTATTTCAACTTTATTATTTGTGCAAATTAAATTAGAGTTTCATTATTATTTTAGTATCTGTCTCCCACTTTACACCAAACACAATACTGAGACTTATTTCAACCTTTATCTCTCAGTCTTTGTCTCTCAGTCTCAGTCTCTCAATTTTTGTCTCTTTTCCAAACATTACCTTAGAGACTAAACTAAGATTTGTTTCAAATATTGGAGACCAAAATAGTATTTTATCCTAAAAAAAGGTATGTATTCATACCCTGACCCAAAAACATAGTCAGACACAAAACAAATAAAACCTAGTGGGGTATGATCTACACTTACCCAACCTTTTGGAGATCGGGATGGCAACATGAGTCTAGCCCTACTTATTTTAATAAATAACTAACCCATAAGATATCTTCCACTCATCTAGAAGGGAGATCTCAACAATTTTTCTAGAAAAAGGGAACTGCTACCTACCCTCAAAGGTGAAACTACTCTAAAAGGTGGTTATATATTCTACTATAAATACACTGACACCTTTTGATAAATTTCGAACCCAATTTACTAAAAACCCTTGCTAACTTAAGTATCGGAGTCCCTTGCAGGTACTACTCACACCTCCTTACGAGAAATTTGAACGGCGGCACCTTGGCACTAATAGAAGTCAGATGCTACCCAAAAGGAGCTTAGACCTCACGTTCAGGTCTAAAGCAATTCAGTTTCAGGTAACACTCAAAACATTGGCATTGTTGTTGCGAACCTGAAAGTCTACACCTTATTATGGCAGACGAGCATCTTGAACACGGACATACAACATCTGAATTAGAACCAAAACCTCACAACAATGACCGAGCACTCATGATTCCTCCAAGACATGATAGATCAAGTGACCCTAATGGGGAAGGGACATCGGAAAACTCTCAACCCAAAAGAATCAATTCAGAAATACATCCACCAGAAAATGAGGAATCCGTGCACCCAACAGAAATTATGGGCTTATACACGGGCATCACGGCCAATTAGAGCAACTTGAGCAGGAGATAAAGCGACAAAGAGAAGCAAAAATGATTTGCGAAGGGAAGTGCGACAACGAAAAGAATTAGAGGAAAAATTGCTGAAATTAGAAGCCGACCTTCGAAATCGGAGCAACCATGCGGATCGAGAGGAAAGTCTTTTTTGAGAAAAAGATCCATTCATAGACGAGATCATGCGCGCTAAGGTTCCTAGGAACTTAAAAGTCCCGACATAGAACTCTTTGATGGAACGACCGACCCGAGACACCATCTCAGTAACTTTAAAAGTCGGATGTATCAGGCTAATGCGTCCGATACGACCAATTGCAAAGCTTTTCCGATGACGCTAACCAAAGCGGCGATGAAATGGTTTGATAGCTTACCACCTAGGTAGGTGACTTGTTTTGACGATCTTGTAAGAAAGTTCCTCACTCAATTTTCAATTCAGAAGGACAATATCAAGCACGCCCCTGGTCTCCTGGGGGTCAAACAAGAAGTCGAAAAAACTCTTCGAGCTTATATGGAAAGATTCAACAAAGCTTGCTTGAAAATTCATAGTCTACCTAGAAAAGCTGTAATAATGGGACTAGTCAACGGCCTCCGAGAAGGCCCGTTTTTCCAATCTAATCAAAGCAACATCCGAATTTCGTGTACGAAGTATAGGAGTGAACAGAAAAATACACCAACATGAAAGAGAAATCCTTACTTAGAGAATTAATTCCAAGACAAAATTTACCTTATCAATTTCGGGACAAGGAGAAGAAGACAAAGAAAAAAGACGAGTGCAGTTCGGACAAACCTATAAGGTATCATAATTATACTCCTTTGCGAGTTTTTCTTGTTGACATCTACAAGGAGATCTGCCACACCAAAAAGCTTCCATCTCCTCGTCCCATAAAAAATAAGCCCAGCATTGATGCACTGGTAGACTCAACTTCAGGCTACAAATACTTGTCCTTTATGGATGCGTATTCGAGATACAACCAAATCCTGATGTAGAAGTCGAACCAAGAGAAGACCTCTTTCATCACCCTAAAAGCCAACTGTTACTATGTGATGATGCCTTTTGGATTGAAAAATGTTGGAGCTACATATCAACGGTTGATGAACAAGGTATTTTTCTCTCACCTTGAAAAATTAATGGAAGTGTACGTACTTGTCAAAACCAAAGAGGACGTCCACCTTTTGACAGACTTAGCTGAGGTATTCAACACAATCAGAGAGCACGGGATGAGACTGAATCCCTCAAAGTGCACCTTCGCAGTAAAAGCCGAAAAGCTCTCAAGTTTCAGGCTCACCCAAAAGGGCATTGAGGCAAACCCGGACAAATACAAAACAATACTTGAGATGAAAAGCCTGACTTGTCTCAAAGAAGTTCAATAATTAAATGGAAGGCTAGCAGCCTTATCCAGGTCCTTGGCAGGGTCGGCCCTAAAGTCTCTACCCCTATTCTCAATACTCAAGAAAGGTTGTCATTTAAATAGACTTAGGAGTGTGAGCAAGCCTTTCAAGACTATAAAAAATTTCTGAGTCAGCCGCCAATCCTCACCCGCCCTGTCCCAAGAGAAGAGCTCATATTGTATTTGGCAGTTGCAAGTAAGGCTATAGATTTTGCTCTCGTCCGAGAAGATGAAAACAGACAGCAACCGATTTATTTTTTCAGCAAAATCCTGCAGGGACATAGCTAAACTATCAAAAGATAGAGAAGTTCGCGTATGTGGTTGTCCTCACCTCTAGAAGGCTCTGAGCTTATTTCCAGGCTCATACCATAAAAGTTCAAACTAATCATCCCATGAAGCATATCCTCCAGAAGACGGATATTGCAGGTCGGATGCTACAACGGGAAATAGAGTTGTCCAAGTTTGACTTAAAGTATGAAACTCAAATGACAATTAAATTCCAATACCTGGCCAAATTTTTGGCAGAATACACGGAAGCACTAGGGAACCCTACGGCTTAGAACTTATATGTAGATGGATCATTCAACAAAGATGGAAGTGAGGCAGGAATCATTCTGGAAAATGAAGAAGGAACTTGGATAGAGCTTTCATTGAAATTTGAGTTTCTGACTTCCAATAATCAAGTAGAGTGTGAAGCCATGCTTGCTAGCTTAAAGCTGGCCAAAGAAGTCGGAGTAGTAAAATTAATAGTGTTCAGTGATTCTTAAGTAATAACTTCTCAAGTGAATGGGACTTACCAAGCTAAAGATCCTAACATGAAAA
This sequence comes from Arachis ipaensis, assembly GCF_000816755.2. Taxonomy (NCBI): domain Eukaryota; kingdom Viridiplantae; phylum Streptophyta; class Magnoliopsida; order Fabales; family Fabaceae; genus Arachis; species Arachis ipaensis. The sequence continues at coordinate 118,453,977 of NC_029788.2, forward strand.
AATACTTAGAAGAAATACTTGAACAATTAACTTATTTCCCAGATGTAGAGGTCCGACACATAGTTCAAAAATCCAATATCCGAGCTGATGCCGTCTCCAAATTGGCCAGCACCAAGTTAGGGAGCAACAATAAGAGCTTCATCCAAGAAACTCTCCACGCACTATCAGTGGCCAAGAAAGTCAATAAGTCGGACACACTGGTTATCTCCAATCTAAACTTAGGTTGGATGGCCCCTATTATCGAATATCTCAAATTCGATATCATCCCAAAAGAAGAAAGGAAAGTAAGGAGGCTTATAAGAGAAGCACAAAACTACACATTGGTTCACAATGTTTATATAAAAGAGGAGTATCTACACCTTTATTAAAGTGCGTCCCTACCTCCATGACTAATGAAATCTTAGAGGAAGTCTACAGCAGCATATGCGAAAACCACCTAAGAACATGGTCACTAGCCAAGAAAGTGATTAAAGCTGGCTTCATTTGACCGATCTTATAAAGAGAAGCAGAAGGGAAGCAGCTAACTACGTCAAAAAATGCTCGCCTCGCCAAAAGCATGCTAATTTTCATGTGGCACCTCCAAAAGAGCTCATTAGCATCACTTCACCTTAGCCATTTGCAAAATAGAGTTTAGACCTCCTCGGACCATTCCCACATCTACGACAAGTAAAATACCTTATAGTAGAAATTGATTATTTCACCAAGTGGATCGAGGCAGAACCTCTGGCAACTATTACAGCTCAAAGAAGTCGGAATTTCTTCAAGAACATCGTCACCTAGTCTGGAATTCCACATTCCATCACCACAGAAAATGGAACTCAGTTTACCGACTCACGATTCCGAAGTTTGGTGGCAAATCTTAAAATTAAGAACCGATTTACGTTGGTAGAGTACTCTCAGGCCAACAGACAAGCAGAAGCTGCAAATAAATTCATATTGGCTGGATTGAAGTGACGACTACAAGATGCAAAGAGAGCATGGGCAAAAGAACCCCCTCAAGTCTTGTGGGTATATCGGATAACTCCCCACTCAACAACTAGAGAATCTCCTTTTCAACTTGCTTACAGCATAGAAGCCACGATCTTTATAGAAGTCAATGAAGAATCACCAAGGATGATATTCTACGATAAAGTAGGAAATGTTCGAGTTCAAAAGGAAGAGAGTATACACCTACTCGACCTTTTGGAGATCAGGACGGCAACGTGAGTCTAGCCCTACTTATCTTTATAAATAACTAACCCCTGATATATCTCCTACTCATTTAGAAAGGAGATTGGTGCGGAATTTACAACCACAAACTAACCGGCAAGTGCACCGGGTCGTACCAAGTAATACCTCAGGTGAGTGAGGGTCGATTCCATGAGGATTGATGGATTAAGCAACAATGGTTAAATGATTTACTTAGTTAGACAAACAGAAAATAGTGTTTGAGAGTTCAAAAAAACATTAAACAGAAGACAGACAAATAAATAAGTTGGGAATAAAATATGGAGAAAGCAGTTAAGACTTCAGAGTTATCTATTTTCAGATTGAATTTTCTTCTTAATTTATTTTAATCATGCAAGATTTAATTCATGGCAAACTATATGTGACTAGACCCTAATTCCTTAGACCTTTCTAGTCTCCTCTAAAATTTATTAACCACCAATTCCTTGGTCAATTAATTCCGATTAGGGGGTGAAGTTTAATTCTAGTTATTATGCCACAAAAATTCTAATTACCCAAATATAAGAGGATTATGTGTCACGTATCCCGTTAAGTCCAGATAATTAACATTTAGGAGAAATTGTTTTCAAGCTGTTGTTCAGTGAAGAGCTTTTCCAAGTTATACAAGAACTTAATTAGAAAAAGGGTCATACTTCCGTTCCACCCAAATTCATAAAATAAAGAACGAAAATAATTCGTGAAATATAAATTAGTACATGAATTAAAATGGAAAAATAATAGTATTAATCCATACAATAGACAGAGCTCCTAACCTTAACAGTGGAGGTTTAGTTGCTCATGGTTCAGAGTGGAAAACTAGGATTGTAAATTGGGTTGAGGTAGAATGAAAAGTGAACTAATGTTGGAATCCCCCCAGAAGAGAAGTTTCTTTTCTCTTTTATATCTAATCCTAATTAATTTAAAATCTATTTTCTAAAACTAAATAATATCTTTTCCTATTTTTAAATAAAATAAAATTTAAATCAGAATTAATAGGCATCAGCATTTTCTGCATTTTCTGCATGTGGCGCATGTCACGCGTACGCGTCGCTGTGCAACTTCGCTTTTCACGCGTATGCGTCAGGTACGCGCACGCGTCACCATGGAAAGCTCCAAATCACGCGCACGCGTCAGGTACGCACACGCGTCGCTCCTCGCTGTCATCTCCTTTAATTCTTGTGCTGATTCCATTTGTGCAAGCTTCCTCTCCATCCTTTAAGCCATTCCTGCCCTATATGGTCTTCTTCTCTTTTTCTGTGGAAGCTCCATCAAATCCAACTAAATGCTACCTAAAATAAACAGAATTATACAAGACTCAAAGTAGCATCCATAGTGGCTAAAAGATAATTAATTCTTGATTAAACTCAATAAATTAAATGCAAATTCACTAGAAAAAGATAGGAAAGATGCTCACGCATCACAACACCAAACTTGAATTGTTGCTTGTCCTCAAGCAACCAAACTAATATAGGCTTAGGATGTGAATTTGCATGAGAATGAGAGTTCGATTAAGCTCATGTCTCTTCTTATAGTGGGGTTTACAGCTGCAATCTTGAATAGTTTTGGCATCTCACTCTCCTTTGAATCAGAGGAATGTCAATGTCATTCGGAATTAGAATCCAGATAATATTATGAATTCTCTGATCTTTTGTGACTCAATTTAACCCTTGAACACAACAAATTTTCTTTGATTCTCTTTTCTTTGGTACTTTGCACCTTGAGCCTAGCCGTGGCTTTAAATGTTTTGTCTCAAGCTTCACTTGACACAGAAACACCACAAGCACTTAACTGGGAAACTCTTTTGAAGTTTTGATTTTTCTTTCAGCTACTCCTAGACAGTGGTGCTCAAAGCCTTTGGCATACTCTGCTAATTGTAATTTATCTCGACTCTAAATGTTTTGTCTCAAGGATTACTTGACACAAGAACACCACAAGCATATGACTAGGGAAACAACTCTTTGAGCTTTTAATCATGTCTGACCTCCCTAGTCATTGATGCTCAGAGCCTTGGACCTTGCTTTTTGTATCCTTTTTTTTTTGCTGTTTCTTTTGCTTCAAAGATTAAATTTTTGTTTATTTCAGAGAAGTCATAATAATTCTATAAATTCCTGTTCCTTATACATCAACATTCTTTGATTCAAATTTAAATATACCCTATTCATGTCATGCATTCAGAGTCACAGAAAATACCACCACATTTGAATAAATGAGACTACTCTAAAAAAAATTAAACTCAATTTCCCATGCATTACATCCCATTTTTCTTCTTTTTTAATTTATTTCAAGCTCAGTGGGTAAATGAGACATCTTTCAGAATTAAAGCAACTAATAGAAATTTTGAAAATAACAGAACTAAACTAGAACCTATGAATCTAACTAATAAAGGATCATGCAATAAACGAGACAAAATAGCATAAAACCGGAACATAACATAGTAAGAGCGGGAGGGAATATAGAATGAAAGGAATTCAACCACCTCAGTTATCCTAGTGGTCGTGCTCCTCCGTAAAGATGATTTGCCTCCCTTTGGTCCCATAGAAAAGCCATAAGCGAAGCGACAACACCAAACTTAAAGGTTTGCTTATCCTCAAGCAAAGAAGAACTGAAAACAGAGAGGGGCATAAAAAAAGACATAAAAAAATAGTATGCTGAAAGAAGAATAAAAGGATAAAAGAACAAGAGAGAATTAGGATTGGGGGGTGGATGATTTGAAATCAGGCGCTGAGGGGTTTAATTTGGGCGTCGCATGCGACGCGTACGCGTGGATGGCTAGGATGAGAAAATGACGCGTATGCGTCAGGGACGCGTACGTGTGATGGGGCGTGTGCGCCCAGCACAGTTCCAGCCCCACACCATCATAACTCTCTGTCCAAACACTCATTTATGCCGATTGGTAAGGTCACGCATACGCGTGGGGGACGCGTACGCGTGGACTGGTGAAAATGCAAGCGACGCGCACGTATGAATGACGCATACGCGTGAGCTCGCTTGTGCACTTGGCACGCCACCAGCACCACTCTTGCCCAACTCTCTGTTTAATTTTATTTTTCTCGCACACACATATGACGCGTACGCGTCAGCGACGCTTGCGCGTTGTGTGCTCATTTTTTTTTTCCGAAGTGTTTGGTTTCTGTTCTAAAATAGCTGTATGATCAGAAAAATAGTAAAAACTCAATAAAAATCAAATAAGTAAGAAAATTACTACTACGAAAATTAACTAAGGATACGAAATTATCGGGTTGCCTCCCGACAAGCACTTCTTTACCGTCACTAGCTTGACGGTTAGCTCCTCTAAGGAGAAGGATCATAGGGGCTCAGCTCTCCACCCCTTACTTTGAACTTCTTTCCTGTGTCTCCATAAAGTAGCTCAATATGCTCCAGAGAGAGGATTCTGTTTACTGTATAAATCCACACTAGATTGCTAGTCAACACCACTTTCATTCCTGGGGAGAAACCTTCAGTGGAGATCTTTTTGTTTCTCCATCATCTGGGTACTTTCTTCTTTTTGGGAACCTCCTCCTTGGTGGATGATGCATTCCCGACACCAAACTTAGGTTTGATGTCAAGAGGAATTTTATTTATTGTCACCAAAGGAGATTTGAGCTGCAGATTCTGCTGTCCGTCATCAGGGGATTCTTGAAGGTTTGGATCAATAAGCTCAGTCTGCATGCACCTCTCTTCTTCACCTGCTGAATGTATATATTTGAAGACATGAAAGTCCAGTTGCTCATTATGCACTCTAAGCACTAATTCACCCACTTCTACATCAATTAGAGCTCTCCCAATGGCTAGAAAAGGTCTTCCTAGGATTATAGAGGCATTCTCATCCTTCCCTGTGTCAAGAATCACAAAATCTGCTGGGAGGAAGAATTTACCCACTTTGATCAAGATATTCTCCACTAATCCGTATGCAGGCTTCATAGATTTGTCTGCCATCTATAATGTTATCTTTGTGGGTTGTTGATATGTGAGCATCTTTCCTATCTTTTCCTAGTGAATTTGCATGTAATTTGTTGAGTTTAATTAAGAATTAATTATATTTTAGCCACTATGGATGCTATTTTGAGTTTTGTGCAATACTGTTTATTTTAGGTAGCATTCGGCGAAATTTGATGGAGTTTCTGCAGCACAAGAATAAAAGGAGATGGCAGCAAGGAGCGACGCGTACGCATGAATTGAAGATTTACTCAGCGATGCGAGCGCGTGACTGACGTGTCCGCATGACTCGCGAAAAGGACCAACGACGCGTACGCGTGACTGACGCGTACGCGTGACATGCGCCACGTGCAAGAAACGCAGAAAAACGCTGGGGGCGATTTATGGGCTGTTTTGACCCAGTTTTTAGCCTAGAAAATACAGATTAGAAGCTGCAAAATGGACGAAACAAGTGGTCCCTATCCATCCATTGAAGACTTGATTATTTAAATTAATTCGAATTTAAATTCAAATTTGAATTCTAGGAAAAGATATTATTTTAATTTTGAAAATTAGATTATAAATTTATTAGAATTAGTTATAAAAGGGAGAAACTTTCCTTCCTTTGGAGAGGTCCCGGGGAGGATCCCATTCCATCCCAATTTACAATCCGTATTTTCTCTTAACCATGAGCAACTAAACCTCCACTGTTAAGGTTAGGAGCTCTGTCTATTGTATGGATTGATACTATTATTTTTCTATTTTAATTCATATTTTGATTTATATTTAAGAATTGTTTTTGTTCTTTATTTTATGAATTTGGGTGGAACGGAAGTATGATCCTCTTTCTAAATGCGTTCTTGTATAACTTGGAAAAGCTCTTTACTTGAACAACAGCTTGAAAACATATTCTCCTAAATTTCTAATTTATCTGGATTTAATAGGATACGTGACATATAATCCTTTTATGTTTGGGTAATTAGGATTTCTGTGGCATATAACTAGAATTGAACTTCACCCCCTAATTAGAATTAATTGACCAAGGAATTGACTATTAATGAATTTTAGAGGAGACTAGAAAGGTCTAAGGAATTAGGGTCTAGTCACATATAGTTGCCATAAATTAGATCTTACATGATTAAAATAAAATAATAAGAAAAGTCAATCCGGAAAATAGATAACTCTGAAACCTTAAATGTTTCTTCATATTTTATTCCTCACCTATTCACCTGCCTGTCTTCAAACTCTTCTTTATTTTTTAATGCTTTTAAGCTTCCAAACACTATTTTCTGCTTGTCTAACTAATCCTATCAAACACTATTGTTGCTTAATCCATCAATCCTCGTGGGATTGACCCTTACTCACGTAAGTTATTACTTGGTACGACTCGGTGCACTTGCTGGTAAGTTTGTGGGTTATAAATTTCGCACCAAGTTTTTGTCGCCGTTGTCAGGGATTGACTGTGATTAACAACTATTAGTTGTCTATTTTTATTTTATTTCCATTTTATTTTTGTTTTTTTTCCGTTTCCTTCCATTACTTTTTTTTATTTTTTTATATATTCTATTAGTTTTGTTTTATTTTTGTCTTTAAATTTTAAAAAAAATTAAATAAATAAAATAGCACTAATATTTTTCTTAATTTCTGAAATTAAATTTGTTGTTTACTAGTTAGTTTTTTTTTTTTCTTATTTTAATTCTTAGAATTCTGTTCTTTCTTCCTTGCTTTCCTGTTTACCACATGGTGTGTTTAATCTTTTTTAGTGTTTTGTGCTAAGAAAAAATAATGGAGAGAGATCATATGGTTACTACTCACACCCGAGTAGTGATTCATATCGTTATGAATGGGGGAACTACCCAAATTTTGGTTGGCAAAGTCAAAACCAAAGAAACTTCAGTGCTCCATATTCCAACTATCAAAAACCACCATCTCCATATTCATACCAAGAACCACCACCTCTCTATCCATATCAAGAACCATCATCTTTCTACCCATACCAGGAGCCACTATCTCCCTATCCATACCAAGACCCATCATCTTTTTACACTTATCAAGAACCATCACCTCCTCTTTATTCATTTCAAATACCATCAGATCTTGAGCCTCTCGTGAAAGAATTCTTACAGGATATAAAGACAAATGTCAAAAATATAGAGAAGCATGTGTAGTCGATTATCAAGTCACAGGAAGAGGAGCAAGCAAATTCCTTCCCAAGAAATATAATACAAGATCCTATAGAAGAAAGTGAAGAAATCAATTAAAAGAGTTTATACTCCAGTGAACTAGAGAACTTTCCATCCTCACACATAGAAGAAGAGAAAGATGCAAAAACAAAGGAGGAAGATGCACCCACAAAGGAGAAAGATGCATAACCTCACATGCCCTTGGTAAGCAATGAAGAAGAGATTGAATTAGAAGACAACTACCAAGAGGAAGAGGTTGAAATTGAGGAAGCTTGCAAAGAAGTGGAAGAATTTAAAGAAGAACACAAGGGAGTGGAGCTTGCAAGACCTCTCCCAAAGCATCACCATCCAATACAACATTCAAGTGGGTGAAATTCCTATCCTTAACCTTTATGTTTCCACTTGAAAATATGGGCTACTGGAGACGGATGGTCAACTTAGAGCTCTTTGTGGCATTAAGAGTAAGAGGAAGATGGTTAGTGGTAAGAGTTTTCAAGCAAGGTTCAATATGGTTGCATGCTCCAAATTGAAGTGCAAGAATTGGTGTAGAGCTCAATTGAATGGGTCTAGAAGGTTGTTTGGATGTCTTTGTGAGAATTTAGATCAATTGCCACCCGGTGGGAACAATGGTGATCCACAAGAAGACGGGTGTAAAAGCAAGGTTTGGGACCCTGGAATTCATTCTCACAATCAACACTATTGGGGCCTTGTCACTTGCTTCAACTTGCTCGAAGGAGTTATGCGCCTAGTTTGGAATCCCAGTGGCCATTTGATTAACAAACATTGGTGGAGACTCTTGGATCAGTACAAGCACAAGCCACCATGACAAGGAGCTCACCACATGTCCAACTTAAGGACTTTAACTAAAAGTGCTTGGTGGGAGACAACCCACCGTGGTATGATCGTTCTTTTTCATCCTTAGCTATTTTTCGTAGTAGTAGTTTTCTTAGTTATTTTATTTTTATTCAGTTCTTACTAATTTTCTGATCATGCAGCTATGTTCTTCCAGGAACTGAACACCTCAAGCTATATTTCAAAAAAAAAAAAGAAGGCAGGGGAGGCACACGACGCGCAAGCGTCATTGACGCGAACGCGTCAATCATGTGTGCTTGAAAAATGAAAATTGACAGAGAGTTGCGCGGGAGTGGCGCTGGACTCATGCCTTTAGCAAAAATGATCCCACGCATTTGTGTCGTTTGTTATTTTCGCCATTCACGCGAGCGCATCACCGACGCGAACGCGTGACCTACAAATTCGACGTAAAAGAATGTTTGAGCAGAGAGTTGTGCTGGCTTGGGGCAAGAAGTGTGCTAAAAGCATAAATTTGGTCACGCAGACGCGTGACTGACGCGTTCGCATCAGTTGCACATATGGCCATCCACGCGAACGCGTGCATGACGCGCGCGCGTCGAATGAAAATTTGGTGCCCAAGCCATGCGGACAGAAAGTCGCGCAGGCGCGTGGCTGGCTTCGCGCAAATCGCTCAAAACCCAGAACACGCGGACGCGTGCCTAACGCTTACGCGTCATTATGAAAAATTCGCGACCCACGCGAACGCGTGCCGTATGCGAACGCGTCGCTTGCGCCGCCCAGTTTTCTTTCTTTCTCTCTCTCCCAATCATAATTCTCTCTTATTCTCTTATCCTTTTATTTTTCTTTCATCTTAATATTTATCTCTTCTATTTTCAGTTCTTATTTGCTTGAGGACAAGCAAACCTTTAAGTTTGGTGTTGACGCTTCGTTTAAGGATTTTCTGTTTATTCTTATGGCACCAAAGGGAGGCGAATCATCTTCACTGAGGAGCACAACCTGAAGAATAAAATGACTGCTCAGATAACTAAGGTGGTTGAGTTTCTTTCATTTTTATTCCCTCCCGCTTTTATTATGTATGTTCCGGTTTTCTGCTATTTTGCTTTGTTTGCTGCATTATCCTTTATTAGTAGATTCATAAGTTCTAGTTTAATTTTTCTGTTAAGTGCTTTAATTCTGAAAGATGTCTCATGTATTGCCCACTAAGCTTGAAATAAAAAAGAAAGAAGAACAGATGTAGTGCATAAGAATTTGAATTTAATTTTTAGAGTAGTCTTATTTACTTAAATATGGTGGTATTTTCTGTGATTCTGAATGTATGACATGAACATTGCATATTTTTTATAGTGAAGTTTATGAATGTTAAAATTGTTGGCTCTTGAAAGAATGATGAAAAAAAAGAGAAATGTTATTGATAATCTGAAAAATCATAAAATTGATTCTTGAAGCAAGAAAAAGCAGTGAAAAACACAAAGCTTGCGAAAAAAATGGAGAAAAGAAAAAAATAAAATAAAGAAAAAAGAAAAAAAAGAGAGAGAGAGCAAGCAGAAAAAGCCAATAACCCTTTAAACTAAAAGGCAAAGGGTAAAAAGGATCCAAGGCTTTTGAGCATTAATAGATAGGAGGGCCCAAAGGAATAAAATCCTGGCCTAAGCGGCTAAATCAAGCTGTCCCTAACCATGTGCTTGTGGCGTGAAGGTGTCAAATGAAAAGCTTGAGACTGAGCGGTTAAAGTTGTGATCCAAAGCAAAAAGAGTATGCTTAAGAACTCTGGGTACCTCTAACTGGGGACTCTAGCAAAGCTGAGTCACAATCTGAAAAGGTTCACCCAGTTATGTGTCTGTGGCATTTATGTATCCGGTGGTAATACTGGAAAACAAAATGCTTAGGGTCACGACCAAGACTCATAAAGTAGCTGTGTTCAAAAATCAACATACTGAACTAGGAGAATCAATAACACTATCTGAATTCTGAGTTCCTATGGATGCCAATCATTATGGACTTCAAAGGATAAAGTGAGATGCCAAAACTGTTCAGGATTGCAGTTGTAAACCCCACTATAAGAAGAGACATGGGCTTAATCGAACTCTCATTCTCATGCAAATTCACCTCCTAAGCTTATATTAGTTTTGGTTGCTTGAGGACAAGCAACAGTTCAAGTTTGGTGTTGTGATGCGTGAACATCTTTCCTATCTTTTCCTAGTGAATTTGCATGTAATTTGTTGAGTTTAATTAAGAATTAATTATATTTTAGCCACTATGGATGCTATTTTGAGTTTTGTGCAATACTGTTTATTTTAGGTAGCATTCGGTGGAATTTGATGGAGTTTCTGCAGCACAAGAATCAAAGGAGATGGCAGCGAGGAGCGACGCGTACGCATGAATTGAAGATTTACTCAGCAACGCGAGCGCGTGACCGACGCGTCCGCATGACTCGCGAAAAGGACCAATGACGCGTACGCGTGACTGACACGTACGCATGACATGCGCCACGTGCAAGAAACGTTGAAAAATGCTGGGGGCAATTTCTGGGCTGTTTTGACCCAGTTTTCAACCCAGAAAATACAGATTATAAGCTGCAGAATGGACGAAACAAGTGATTCCCATCCATCCATTAAAGACGTGATTATTTAAATTAATTCGAATTTAAATTCAAATTTGAATTCTAGGAAAAGATATTATTTTAATTTTGAAAATTAGATTCTAAATTTATTAGGATTAGTTATAAAAGGGAGAAACTTTCCTTCCTTTGGAGAGGTCCCGGGGAGGATCCCATTCCATCCCAATTTACAATCCGTATTTTTTTTGAACCATGAGCAACTAAACCTCCACTGTTAAGGTTAGAAGCTCTGTCTATTGTATGGATTGATACTATTATTTTTCTATTTTAATTCATGTTTTGATTTATATTTAAGAATTGTTTGCGTTCTTTATTTTATGAATTTGGGTGGAACGGAAGTATGACCCTCTTTCTAAATGCGTTCTTGTATAACTTGGAAAAGCTCTTTACTTGAACAACAGCTTGAAAACATATTCTCCTAAATTTCTAATTTATCTAGATTTAATAGGATACGTGACATATAATCCTTTTATGTTTGGGTAATTAGGATTTCTGTGGCATATAACTAGAATTGAACTTCACCCCCTAATTAGAATTAATTGACCAAGGAATTGGCTGTTAATGAATTTTAGAGGAGACTAGAAAGGTCTAAGGGATTAGGGTCTAGTCACATATAGTTGCCATAAATTAGATCTTACATGATTAAAATAAAATAATAAGAAAAGTCAATCCGGAAAATAGATAACTCTGAAACCTTAACTGTTTCTTCATATTTTATTCCTCATCTATTCACCTGCCTGTCTTCAAACTCTTCTTTATTTTTTAATGCTTTTAAACTTCCAAACACTATTTTCTGCTTGTCTAACTAATACTATCAAACACTATTGTTGCTTAATCCATCAATCATCGTGGGATCGACCATTACTCACGTAAGGTATTATTTGGTACGACCCGGTGCACTTGCCGGTAAGTTTGTGGGTTATAAATTCTGCACCAGTTGTGCCTCTTGGATTTGCAACTTCTTCATCACAGATAAGGGCATTAGATTTATGCTTGCCCCTAGATCACATAGGGCTTTCTCAAAGGTTGTGCTCCCAATGGTGCATGGAATTTGAAAGCTCCCTGGATCCGGCATCTTCCTTGGCAAGTTATTCTGAATGATGGCACTGCATTCTTTAGTCAGGACCACTGTCTCATCTCCCTTTAAAGGCTTCTTCTTCGACAATAACTCTTTTATGAACTTGACATAGAGAGTCATTTGCTCCAATACTTCAGCAAAAGGAATATTGATTTGTAACTTTCTGAAGACTTCCAAGAACTTTGAAAACTGCTTGTCCTTGGTCTCCTTTTTAAGTCTCTGAGGATATGGTATTTTAGGCTTGTACTCAGCAGCCTTTGGCAATGTAGGATAAGTGTTAAGAGAGTCTGGGAATGGGTTGTCTGCACGCTTTGGAGGGACGTGCTCTACTTCTTCCTTCTTCTCTTTCGGAGCTTCTTTTTCAACTAACTCTCCATTGACCTTGGTCTCAGAGCCAGCTACTTTACCACTTCTCAATTGAATAACCTTGCAATCTTCTTTTTCAACTGGCTCCTCATTAACTTGTGCTTTAATACTTGCCACTTTTCCACTTATCAAGGTAATAGCCTTGCATTCCTCTTTTGGATTTGGAATTGTGTTACCCGGAAGGCTATTAGTGGTCCTCTAATCAATTTCATTAACTCTTATGGCTATTTGACCCATCTGAATCTCCAAATTCTTGATTGCTGCTCTGGTTTCTTGCATAAAACTCCTCATCATCTCCCAATTAGAATCCTCTTGGGATTTAGAATTAGTCTGCGGAGGTGGTTGTTGTTGATGAGATTGAAATTGGCAGTTATTATGATTGTTCTGTTGGAAGCCACCCTGAGAATTATTGTTGAAATTCTGAGGTTTCTGCGGTTGGTCCCTCCACCTAAAATTTGGGTGATTTCTCCACCCCTGATTGTAGGTCTGAGAATAGGGATCATTATTGAGATTTCTAGGAGCACTCCCCATGTAATTGACCTGTTCAGAAAAGGATTGAGCATAATCATAATTATCATTTTACACAAAATTACCTGTCATGTCATAAGAGACCTCTTGAGGTGGATTTTGGATGTTGATAGCTGAGACTTGCATGCCATCCATCCGCTGAGTAAGTAGATTTATTTGCTAAGACATAAGCTTGTTATGAGCAAGAATAGCATTAACAGCTTCCATTTCCAACACACCTCTCTTCTGAGAAGTCTTTGAGTTCACAGGATTCCTGTTAGATGAGTATAAATATTGGTTGCTAGCAACCAATTCAATCAGCTCAATAGTCTCTTCCGGTGTCTTCTTCTTGTACAATGAACCACCTGCAGAATTATCTAAGCACATCTTGGACATTTCACCCAAGCTTTCATAAAAGATATCTAGTTGAGTCCATTTGGAGAACATGTCCGGAGGGCATTGCCTAGTCAGTAGCTTGTACCTTTCCTAAACTTCATAAAGAGTTTCACCATCCTTCTGCCTAAAGGTCTGAACCTCCACCCTAAACTTAGTCAGCTTCTTTGGTTGGAAAAATTTAGTAAGAAACTCAGTAACAACCTTGTCCCACGTATCCAAACTCTCCTTGGATTGGGAATCTAGCCATAGCTTAGCTCCATCCCTCAGAGCAAACGGGAAGAGTATGAGTTTGTACACCTCTGGGTTCACTCCATTTGTCTTCACAGTATCACAAATCTGCAAAAAATTAGAAATAAATTGATTTGGGTCTTCGTGGAGAAGACCACGATACTGGCAGTTTTGTTGCACCAAGGTGACCAATTGTGACTTCAACTCAAAGTTGTTCGCAGCTATAGTAGGCACCACAATGCTTTTTTCATAAAGATCTGCAGTAGGAGCAGAGTAAGAGCCAAGCACTCTCTTTTGTTGATCATCCCCATTCGGATTTGCCACATTGGCATTAACAGCATTATTAGGATCCATAGTGGATTCTGCAGCCTTGTAAAGTCTCGCTTGTTGCAAACGCCGCCTGAAAGTCTTTTCAGGTTTAGGATCAAAGTCTAAAAGAGGTTCCTTGTCTCTGTTCCTGCACATAAACAGACAGAAAATGAGAAAAGATGGGATTCTCTACGTCAGAGTGCAGAGAACTCCCAGTGAGGTAAATGTGTAAAATAATAAAATAGAAATACTAAATAAATAAAACAAAAAAAACTTTGAAAATTAACAGGGAAAATAAACGAGAAAATTAAAATAAAATTAACTAGGTGACACCAAACTTAATTTCAGAAATTAAGGAAAAATATTAGTGCTATTTATTTATTTAATTTTTTTTCAAAAATACTAAGCAAAATTAAAGTAAAATTAAAACTAAAATGCCTAATCTAAGCAATCAAACAACTGATAGTTGTTAATCACTATGAATCCCCGGCAACGGCGCCAAAAACTTAGTGCAGAATTTACAACCACAAACTAACCGGCAAGTGCACCGGGTCGTACCAAGTAATACTTCAGGTGAGTGAGGGTCGATCCCACGAGGATTTATGGATTAAGAAACAATGGTTAAATGATTTACTTAGTTAGACAAACAAAAAATAGTGTTTGCGAGTTCAAAAAAAATTAAACAGAAGACGGGCAAATAAATAAGTTGGGAATAAAATATGGAGAAAGCAGTTAAGGCTTTAGAGTTATCTATTTTCCGGATTGAATTTTCTTCTTAATTTATTTTAATCATGCAAGATTTAATTCATGGCAAACTATATGTGACTAGACTCTAATTCCTTAGGCCTTTCTAGTCTCCTCTAAAATTCATCAACCACCAATTCCTTGGTTAATTAATTCCAATTAGGGGGTGAAGTTTAATTCTAGTTATTATGCCACAAAAATCCTAATTACCCAAATATAAGAGGATTATATGTTACGTATCCCGTTAAGTCCAGATAATTAACATTTAGGAGAAATTATTTTCAAGTTGTTGTTCAAGTAAAGAGCTTTTCCAAGTTATACAAGAACTCAATTAGAAAAAGGGTCATACTTTCGTTCCACCCAAATTCATAAAATAAAGAACAAAAACAATTCTTGAAATATAAATCAGTACATGAATTAAAATGGAAAAATAATAGTATCAATCCATACAATAGACAGAGCTCCTAACCTTAACAGTGGAGGTTTAGTTGCTCATGGTTTAGAGTGAAAAACTAGGATTATAAATTGGACTGAGGTGGAATGAAAAGTGAACTAATGTTGGAATCCCCCCAGAAGAGAAGTTTCTTTTCTCTTTTATATCTAATCCTAATTAATTTAAAATCTATTTTCTAAAACTAAATAATATCTTTTCCTATTTTTAAATAAAATAAAGTTTAAATCAGAATTAATAGGCATCAGCGTTTTCTGCGTTTTCTGCATGTGGCACATGTCACGCGTACGCGTCATTCACACATACGCGTCGATGGTCTTCTTCACGTGTCATGCGTACGCATCAGGTACGCGCACGCGTCGCTGTGCAACTTTGCTTTTCACGCGTACGCGTCAGGTACGTGCACGCGTCGCCCATCGCTGTTATCTTCTTTAATTCTTGTGCTGATTCCATTTGTACAAGCTTTCTCTCTATCCTTTAAGTCATTCCTGCACTATATGGACTTCTTCTCTTCTTCTGTAGAAGCTCCATCAAATCCAACTAAACGCTACCTAAAATAAACAGAAATACACAAGACTCAAATTAGCATCCATAGTGGCTAAAAGATAATTAATTCTTGATTAAACTCAATAAATTAAATGCAAATTCACTAGGAAAAGATAGGAAAGATGATCACGCATCAGAGATCTCAATAACTTTCCTACAAAAAAGGAACGATCACCCACCCTCAAAGGTAGAACTACTCTAAAATATAGGTATCTATTCTATTATAAATACACTGATACCCTCAGGCAAGGGAGTTTGTAGTTTGTAGCTGCTGCATCAACTATGTAAGAGCCACTAAAATTGAACATAGAATTGAAGCTTCCATTTGGAATTTTCCTAGTTAAGCCTGATTTCTCATTGAAATATTTTGCCATCTGCAAAAATCAATCAGCGAACATGAGACCAAACATAATGCATGCACTTCATAAACTACTAGTGTAACAATTCATTTTTCAAAATAAACAATTCTTACCACTTATGCCTTTTCCTAGAACAACACAATTAAGGACAACCTGATGGCTCCAAAACAAGTCAAATACTTAATTATGTCCATTGACTACTATACCAAATGGGTAGAAGCTGAGCCTTTGACAAGTATATCGTTCGTAAACTACCGAAAATTCTTATAGAGGCAGGTGGTCCAAGGTTTGGAACTCCTAAGGTCGTGATATTGGATAATAGAACGCAGTTCTTCGATAAGAATTTTGTGGAGTTTCTATCAGGCCTTTGCATCAAGAAAAAGTTCTCCTCTGTAGAATACTCTCAGAGTAACGGACAAGCATAGGCAGCGAACAAATTCATCCTGAAGGGACTGAAGAAGCGTTTAGATCAAAGAAAAGGCTCAAGCGCAGATGAGTTGGCATCGGTCCTATGAGTAAATAGATATTCTTACCATCAAATATTTGACCGCTGATAAAACTAACCATGAAAAAATTAAATTGATGTTGTACCCATGAAAGATTAGTATTATTTGACAAAAATATTCAATCATTAAATTTAAAATTGACTCCATTAAAAATTTTATGAAATTTCTAGAATATCTTTTTTCTCACCTTCTCCATCTCCACTATTCTTCAACTATATTTTAGAATAAGAATTGAAATCTAGCAATTAAAAATAACCAATACATTACCTGTAGCTTCGCGAGGGTGTTGGACAAAGAAGAGAAGATCCAGAAAATAAAGCAGGAATCAAGGCAAACAACAGAGAGCACAAGAAAGAAGCTTAGCATTGCCGAAAAAGTCGTTAATGTTGCTCAAATGCTCGATAAGAAGAAGAGCCTCGGAGTCCACAATGTAAAGTACAACAACAATCATCATCCTCGACTTCGAGCTCATGACACCATACCCCATCGACACAATCAGCAGTGGAAGCCACGACACTGCCTTTTTCACAGTGCTCAAGCTTATACGGCCCACAATGTAATCCCCATGGGCCTGCTTCCGATGGCATTCAAATGGGCATACTCGAAGTACCAAACTGCCATCTCTCATATCTTCAAAGCAATCACCACCGTGATATGTGGACGAAGAGGACAAGGAGGCGAAGAGGGTCTCACTGCCGCGTCGTGGAAGAAGAAAGCACTGGAGTGGTCGGTGAAGTGCTCCTTCAAGTACTCATGGATACAGTCATTCACATTCGATTGATGTGCGATTAGAATAATTAGAATCATAATCAGAATCAAATTTCCATAACAACAGTTATGGTGAATACGACTCATAAACTGAAAATTCATTATCAATCAGCTCTATACTCTTTGATGGGATTCAATTGATGGATTCGATTATGCCTCCACCACGACTACCACAACGACACAAGTAAGTAGGTAGGAAATGCTACTAACTTAGTTTAATTTAATTTGTTGATGATGTTTAATTATTAAGGTGGATTTTGGTTTTGATTTTAGTTCTTGTTCTAACAAGTGGTTGAATAGTAGTGAAAATGGAGAAGGTGATAAAAAAGGTATTTTTAATAGAGTCAATTTTAAATTAACGATTCGATATTTTTGTCAAACGATACTAATCTTTTATGGGTACAATAATATAACTCATTTATTGATAATTTCTAAACTGACAACTGTTTTGATTGTTTGATGTTTTTTTTTAAGTTAACAGCA
>NC_029788.2:118471476-118476847 GCF_000816755.2 Arachis ipaensis
GAAAATAGAAAATACTAATTTAGACTGATTCAAAATCTGGTTCACCATCAATTCTTCTATCAAATCGATTTATCCGATCCAAATTTAACAAAAATAATACAATTTAATCAGTTATATATGTGAAATTTTAATTAAAAAAAAATCAAACATCTTAAAAAAATTATTTTAAGTGTCTTTAACTAAACAACTCTCTTATTCTTTTTGTTGTCTCTTCAAATTCAAGTATCATTGTTTCTTTTTTATTATTACTTCTCCAAATGGCATAAAATGTATGATTTTCTTTCTATTTTTCTCCATGTCTATTACATGTTGCAACTTACAACAATAAGTTGAATGTTTCTCGGGCAGTGCTATGGTGCGGAAGAGTTTTTTTTTCCGCAGGTACTGAAGAGACGTGGTGAAGGATGGACTCTACACGTGTTAATGTTGATTGGACATGGCATAAGACAATCAACTTAACACGCGTAAAATTCAGCTTTCACCACGTCTCTTCAGCACCTGCTGAAAAAAAACCTTTTCCGCACCATAGCACTGCGCATGTTTCTCACCACAATTTTCAGGTCCAGAGTTCTTCTTTTATCCATTTTCTTTTTCATTTTATAGTTGTCTTGTTCATAATTGGATGTGGTCACATTCTTTTATATTACTATATATTAATATATAATAAAAAAGCATATATAAATTAATATTAATCCATGATGAGACTCTTATTGCGTGCGAAACTGTTCAATGGATTAAACTGAGGAAGAAGAAAATGGTGATAATAAAGTTAGACTTTCAGAAAGCATATGATAGAGTCAAGTGAAGGTTTGTGGACCTGGTGTTATAGAAGATGAGGTTTGGACGAAGATGAAGGGGGTGGGTTATGGAGTGTGTCAGTTCGTGTTCTATGTCAGTATTAATAAACGGTTCGCCATCTAAACCGTTTAAGATGGAAAGGGGCCTACGACAAGGCGATCCACTATCTCCATTTCTGTTTGTACTTGTCATTGATGTTCTACATAGGATATTTGGGGAGGCGGTTAGAAACGGGCGCATATCTCCGCTACTGGTTGGTAGAGATCATATTGAGCTATCGCATCTTCAGTTT
The DNA here is from genome assembly GCF_000816755.2 of Arachis ipaensis. Lineage (NCBI taxonomy): Eukaryota > Viridiplantae > Streptophyta > Magnoliopsida > Fabales > Fabaceae > Arachis > Arachis ipaensis. The sequence continues at coordinate 118,472,567 of NC_029788.2, forward strand.
GCGGATGATACTATTCTATTCTACCCTCTAGAGGAAGAAACCGTTAAGAATTACAGGAGAATTCTTCGTTGTTTTGAATTGATGTCGGTGTTAAGTATTAACTTTAATAATCTAGTTTGATTCCAATTAACTGTGATGATTAGTGGGTACAACGTATGTGCAGTGTGTTGGGCTGTAAGGAGGCCTCTTTTTCAGTTAAATATTTAGGAATCTTGTTAGGAGCTAATCCGATATTGATGAGGACTTGAAAACTAATTATAGACAAAGTGGAGAAAAAACTTAGCATATGAAAACTGGAAAGTCAAGGTTCTCAATAAGGCCGGTAAGTTGGTGCTCATTAAATCTGTATTAAATAGCCTCCCTGTATATTATTTAAGTCTATATAAGATGTCAAAGGCTATTGCAAATAAACTGATTTCCTTACAGAGAAGATTTCTATGGAGTAAGGAGGATGGCAGGAATGGTATGGCATTGGTCAGGTGGAAAGTGGTGCATGCATCCAAAACATTTGGTGGGATGGGTGTCGGAGATGCCATAGTGCGTAACACAACCCTTCTATTTAAATGGTGATGGCGCTTTCCAAAGGAGGAGTGTCCGTTGTGGAAGAAGGTGGTTTGCTCTTGTAATAACCTGAACCCAAATGTATTGCTGTCCTCTCAGGTTTTACCTGTCCGGGGGTCCCTGGAAGAATATTTGTCAGATACAGTTCAAGGATCAGTAAATAAGACAGAAGATGATTACTGGGTTGTCTATGGAGGTTGGTGATGGGAGAGGGACTCATTTCTGGCAAGATGTCTAGCTGCGTGGTGGTTCTCTGAAATATCAGTTTCCAAGGCTTTTCTCAGTTTCAAACCAAAGATGATTCGTTATAGGGGATTGTGGGTTCTGGGATGGGGTAGGGTAGATATGGAACTTGCAATGGCTGGAGGCGAGAGCTATTCCAATGAGAGTTAGATTTAGTGAACCAATTGCATGATACATTAAGACTGGTCAAACTTGCTTATGATAGAGATGATAGAGTTGTGTAAAAATTTGATAAACAATGAGTCTTTTCTACTAACTTTTTTGTGCAGGTATTGCAGGCGAAAATAATTTCTGAGGATATAACAAGTTACAGCTTTACTAGGACAATTTGAAAAGGTCTAGTTCTACAAAGAGTTGAATTGTTTGTTTAGTTTGTATTGACTGGCAGGGTTAATACGAAGGAGACGCTGAGTCGGTTTGGGGTTATTAACCAGGAAGATATTGTATGCGTGATATATAACAAAGGTGTTGAATATGGTCACCACTTGTTTCTTGGTTATAATTTTTCTTGACAGGTTTGGTGTGCTTGGTTATCATTTGTTGGAAGGCAATGGTCGTCCTTGGAGACATTGAAGGAACATTTTTTAAGTTGGACTGAGATATCAATTACCAAGAAGGAATGCAAGAGATGAATAATGTGTTTTTGTGCGATTATTTGAAACATTTGGCTCAAAGGAATAGAAAAATTTTTCAGAATAAAATAAAAAAGAGGTCGACGAGATTATTCATATGTCCTTTATGAACTATAAAAATTAAGGGGTGGTTAGGTGTAGAACCTTTTTGTTATTGATAGCAATATCGGAAATGACAAGAAAATAAAAATTACTGTTCTTTATGTTAATTAGTTGTTTTCTTTATTATTTTATGTTAAACCTTTGTTATCGTCTTAATCTTTTATTGTGTTAAGCTCTCTTCTTTAAAAAAAAAATTAATATTATCAAAAATAGAAGTGATATAATAATACCATTATTTATATATATCATTATCTCCTCTTTATTTCTCTCTCTGAAATGATATCCTACTCTTTTATTTCTCTCTTTTCAATAAGTGTCTTCTCTACCTAAAACTGAATTCTTTCTTCTCTTTTATTTTTTTTTTCTTTTATACATCTTTGTCTCTCTTGGCTTTTCTTGTTACCTTTTCTCCTCAATTTTTCACCCCCTAATATAATTCCTCACTTCCACAAACCATATTCCAAATCCTTTCAGCAAATTTCAAATTAAAGGCATTTAAAAGAATAAATTTTATTTTTTGATAATTATGTAAAATATTTTAAAATTTTTGTGATTTAAAATTAAATATATATAAAAACGTCAATTTTTATTCCGCACAATCTACATACATATACAAAATTATTAAACTATATATCTTGATATCAAATTTCTTTGAACTCAAAGTACAAGGTAATAATAAATTACCTTTTCCCCCCTTACGTATATGAAACATAAACATCAAACACTAGTTAACAGTTCTGACTATTCCATGAAAAGCACTTAATATTCTTTGAAGAATAAACCCTGCATGGTCCAGATTGCTTAACATTATAATTGCAATTCGAGTAGCAATTTTGAAGATCTCTTGCTTTGTTGTATGCATCAAACATATGGCATGCACCTTGCCATGCAAAGCTACAATTGAACATTGTTGTAGAAATCTGAAATCCAACTTACCCCAAAAGAAAATTAGGTAAAATTATTAATTAAAATTTTCTATTAAATGAAAGAGATAGTAAATAAAAATAGAAAATTATTAAATTAGTATATATTTATGTATACCAAAAATCAACTATTATATAGTCATTTAGTTTTAAATATAGACACTCATTCTTCTAACTTGTGAAGTCAAAGATTGATTAATTATAAATTTGAGCTTTATTCAAAACTTCATCATTCGTCTATAGATAATTGCATGTATAAGTTAATTGGTTGCTATATATATATTGCATAAATCGATATTCGAATCTCAATAGATATTTAAGCGAATGAGAAAATTAACTACTTGACCAAACCCAAGTTGATTATTATATTTTAATTTAGTGAAAAGGTCTAGTAAGATAATTTAATACATAGCTAATGAGTTATAGTTCAAATGACATAATCTCCCTATACTCAATTAAGAAGTTGCGGGTTCGAGTTTCCTATCTTTGATAAAAAAAATAGAAAGATAATTTAATATATAATTACGTGATGAATGAACAAGATAGCACTCCAGAGATGAAATTTAAGTAGGAAGGAGACCTTAGTAATTGAGGAGAGAGAAATAAAAGAAGAGAAATAATTGAAATGTGTTCATGTGTTAGTTGACCTGTTTTATATCATATTATCATAGATATAAAATTTCACAGTAGCCCGCAAGAAAATTATATATTAATGATCATATCCTTAATTTTTCTAACTTTTACCAAATTTTGTACAAATGACTGATCAATATTAGGGTTTTTTACTTAAATAAAATAAACCAATACCAAAATTACTGAATTTTTCTAAATCAAATTTTAAAACGTAAATATTATCTTTCTACTATTATATAAATCGTTCTAGGGGCATGAGAATTATATAATATGTTAACCATACCACCAAGAACGATACAAAAAAAAAAAAAAAAGTGCAATTCAACAGCTTAATATATAAAATTTTTTCTTTAAAAGATTTGGGTAAATTTAGTTATATTTAATTTTGGGTATGAAGCATCCAAATTTCCTTCGAGATTTTACCAGAATTTATCACAAACAAAACATACCCAAGATCGATTATTACTATACAAACAAGGACCTAATCCATTTGATGATAGGTCGTCATTATAACAGTCTATTGTGGGCTCTCTTCAATAAGCCATACTTACAAGACCTAAAATTGCATTTTTACAATAAATCCATTTTTTTTTAAATCAACTTAGATTAATTGAATGGTCAGTTTATTCGTTTGTTTAAGTAAGTGTCAGTAAATTTGAATTTGTCTTGTACATGCAGCAACTCATTAACTAATAACAAACTCTTAAATAGAGCTCAGATCCATAATTCATAACAGATTAATCTTTAACTTATTGAACTATAAGATACTGTGACCAAAGAAAATTATATTTTTAATGAACAAAATTAATCGGTATATGCAGTACTCTTTAAATTCACAATTAAAATGTGTACAGTAGCATCTATATAAAAAAATAATTGAGAGTGATAACTTATCTTTCTAATTGTATTAATTTTTTTATTTTTAAATAAAAAGATTTTTTGTTGTTTTTTAAAGGGGTAAGTACGATTTTGATCCCTTAAGTTTAGTGTCAGAATCGAATTCGTCCCTCTTGTTATTTTGCCATTAAAATCGTCCTTAATATTTTTTTTCGTATTAAAATCGTCATTTTTAATAAAATTTTTTATTTTATTCCTAAACTACCCCTATCCTATTTTAATAATAAAAATTATAAAATTAAAAAAAAAAAAGAAAACGCGTAAAAACGCGTTGGGGGTGGGAGAAGAAA